>NC_134473.1:57449377-57564377 GCF_964194025.1 Convolutriloba macropyga
AAATACTGCCCGTCATCATTAGTAGCA
Organism: Convolutriloba macropyga; assembly: GCF_964194025.1. Classification (NCBI taxonomy): domain Eukaryota; kingdom Metazoa; phylum Xenacoelomorpha; order Acoela; family Convolutidae; genus Convolutriloba; species Convolutriloba macropyga. Next base: position 57,449,405 of record NC_134473.1, read on the forward strand.
AAAAAGAAAAGATTCAAAAGAATTCAAACCGAATTCTCGTACAATATTCTGAAATAATTTGAGTAATCTTCTTTTAATGATTACGCTCGATCAGACATATCTAGCGTTAACATAAAAAAAATAGAGGTTTAGAGATTTTTAGCCTTGTTAGAGTAATTCGAATTATGAAAGAGACTGCTTTCTTTTCTTTTCTAAAAAAAATTAACAATGGTCTTTTGATTAATGTTGAGTGAACACGGCGTGAAATTCCGCTTTTTTTCAATCCTTTCCCTCTAATGGGTACAGAATACAATGGTTAAGTCCGGATGTAACTGTCCATTCCTCTTGTGCTCTATAAATGCATGTTCAATTTCCTTCCTTCAACTTCTGTTACCGCGCGTGTTCAAATTCAGTGCACTCTAATTCAATTTGTACGTTACCTTCCCCCTCGTGGTATAAACCCGTCTAGTTAGGAATCAGACTTTATTTTCTCAATATATACACGGTTAGCTCTATCAATTATTGTTAATGCGGTGCAATTCAGTTCACGCACCTCCAAACCGAATGATCACATAGTACATCGAATTGAATATAAACAACTAACTCAAATTGTGTTTTAAAAAGTAATTATAAAAAGATTGACATCACATTCATGTTTTGACGCGCCTAATTTAAATTTATTCCTGGAATTTGAACGTTCCAAATATTGAAGTTTTCCATTCGTGGAATTTTGATCGAGCGCTAGGTTGTCAGTTTTGTTTACTACGTGCAATTATGCCAATCTAGCTTTGATTTCTGTTTACATGAAAAGTTAGATCTAGCCAGCAACTGGCTGCAAGCGTGAACAAATCTGCATATTTTCCCTGCTGGTTAAATCTGTTCACGCTTTTTGGAGAGCAGCACAGTGGAAAAGGGGTAATTATTTTATTCCGAGATTTCCTTAAAATTATTGGAATTGTGTTCACGCCGCTCAAATGACGTGTTATAGTGAGCTGAAACTGGGAAACTGTTAACGTGAGTATAGCATTCTTTTTATTCCCAGAAAAAATAGCGCTAATTCGGTTCTTTTAAATGACCGAAGAGAAGGAATCTGTCTGTGCGCATTTTTTTAAAATCAGGTGAAAACCAGTGCGTGATATATTCGAGAGATCTGTTCAGGCTACCTAAGACCAGGACTCAAAAAATGAGAAGCAAATTTGTCTTTCAAACATCTAGACTCGCCAATAATTTACATTCAAATATAAATTTCAACAACGAGGCTCGGTATTGCGCGTTCGCACATAAAGTTCCGAACCCGCTCATCCACATTTTTGGCATAAATGTCTATCAAATGAGGAACAGATAGAAAACCACAAAAGTTCACGTATTTCAAAAATTGTGTATGAACAACGATCGCTTTCGACGCATATAACTCATTGGAGTAAAAAATGCTGCATTAAATTGATGAGATCATTCATTATTGAGAAAGCAAGTCAAGACGAATAAAAAAATCAAACAACAATAACAAAAAATATAAATAACATCCAAAACTTTATATCCATTTTTTTAAAAAAAACTTACTAACAAGCTCAAAAAAGCTTCGGATAAAACTGCAATTAAACAAAATACCTTGTACTTTGCTAGAAAAAATATGGAAGCACACAATAAAAAGGCTCGGTAACAATTAGACGAAAGAGAAAAAAACAGCAAATAAAAAATTGGCTTATATTTTTAAAAACAAATAATTTCAAAGGAAGGAAACCATTTACATTTTTGAAAACGTCCAATATGTTTATGACCACATGCGCCTCTATTTGAGGGCATTAAGACTAGTCATTAATCATTTTTTATGCGGCTACAAAAAAAACAACAAATAGAGACAACAAAAAAATTCAGTTTAAACTTGCGAGAAAACGCAGTCGAAGCCGAAAGGCCATATTTGGCCCCTCAAAAATTGATCAAATGAGCCTTCCTCAAACGCTTAGAATGTGGACAAGACTTCTCATTAATAAGAATAGGTAACAAGTAGACCAAAAAAATAAAGTGCAAAATTAATTAACACTTGTTTTTTTTTTTTCGAAAACAATTAATTACAAAGTCATTTAAGCTGTTAGCTACAAAATGAAATAATTAAATAGGTTCGTTTCTTCGTCCAAAGGAAGCGCCTGAGACCTGTAGCTTTAGTTATTAAGGATTTGTCTTACGTCTACAAAAAGAATGTCAAACACAGACAAAAACCAAAAATCAGTTTAATTTTTTGTGCGAAAAACCCGTGCCGATGCCAGTAAAATTCGTAAGAAATTCTTAGAAAAAAATTGAATTTTGTACCTTTGCATCTTCCCTTGATAACTATAATGTCATACGTGACCTGTAATTAACAAGATTAAGTAACAAATAGACAAAAAGAACAAAAATGCGAAGTTAAACAGCGTTAGAAAGTGGTTTTTTTTTCATTTTTGAAAACAATCTTTTCAAATCAGAAAAAAAACTCTTTATTTCTTTTTGCAATTCCAATGAGACCTGTCATTATCCAGGTAATTTCATACGACTAAAAACACACACTAAAAACGACAGTTAAAAACTATTGTAAAAAAATTGAAAGAGGTGTCGAAGCCGTTAAAACCATATTCTATGCCTTTCAAAACTTTTAAATGTTCAATTGTGCCCTTTTCGAATGTCAAAAATATTATGTGTCAATAATGTGATAATATGACAAAACGCGTAAAACATGAAAAATTGGCCAATACCTAAAAATTTTCAAAAAATTGAAATCTGGTAGTATCAAACCCAGAAGACCATAATTTAATGCTAAAAACCCCAAAAAACACATAAAATTAGTTGAAAGAACAGGAAGAAGAAGCATTCTTTCTTTGCTAAAACTAAGCTACAAGTAAACAAAATGAAGAGAAAAATAGTGGCGAAGTTCAATAAGCCATTGTTTACTTAAAAAGCAAACACTTTTAAAAGTCAAAACGACCATATTCTTTCGAGTAAAGAAAATGAATATATTAATATAAAACTGTTCATCAAACCATTCGGACCTAACAACAGTGAGTTTTGATGTGATTTCTTCTGTTCTTTAATTAACACAAAAACTTTAATTAACACACAAAAAACAAATTTTTGTTAAAAAAGACCAAGTGATTACAATCTGAATTATTTTTCGATTGTTACTGTCCGTGATTGGACCAAAACCACCTCCGATATAGCTGTTTGTCTTTTTATAACACTCAATTGTTTCAAATGCTTTAGATCTAGGTAATTGAAAGATCAAAAATAAATGCTGCCTTTGATAATCATAGAGTAAAGTTAGCAAAAATGGCAAAATTTTGATTCTAGACTACTCTCATTGGACGTGGAAGAAAAACTAGCTCCTTTCGTACTCTACAAAGATTGTGTTTGTTGTTTTTGTGGTGTTAATTTTCAGCAAAGTTTATCAAGTGGACTAAAAAGCTTTTTTTGGGCAATTTTTGCTGAAATAGGCTGAATTTTGAAAAATTTAGCCAAAATTTCAGCCAGAAAAATGTAATCAAAATGGCCAAGAATGCTTTTTTGTTTCTAAAAATAAAATCAACATCACTATTGTTAATAATTTTTCATAATTTTTAGCGAAATTGACGAAATTTTAAGGCAAAGTTCCGGAAAATGTGAATGAAAACAACGGAAATCCGTCTATTATTCACATAACTTCAAACCTCAATAACTCCTTGTAAAATACAAAATTCAAAAAAATCTTTCAAATTTCGTATTCTACTCCGGAGGGGCTTTATATTGATACCACTTACAGCTTTGTACGATGAATATATCGATCGGTCAAAATTGTCTGAACAAAAAAACAATTGAGTATATAGTTCCTCCCCCCTCAAGAGGGGTTGGAAAACAACCAAACATCGGAACTGAAAAAGCGCCTTACAAGGTTTCCTGGAAGTGTGCAATCCCCAATTTCAACAAAACAAAAATCTGAAGCTGGCATTTGGGTGCGATTTCCAGAACTGCAGAAACAAAAGGACAATTTTCTAAACTAATGTTTGCAAACATCGCCCTGTAGCAATAGCTGCGAAGCAACAACAACATAATAATGACGACTATTACGCGTTTAAATGTCTGTTATTTTTCTTCACACGAAGATTTACTGATTAGAGTTTTCAGAATTTTTATGATCCGAATGTGTTGCTTGTTTTCAGTCAAATTAAAACAGTCAATTTATATAGAAACGCAGAGACAATGAGTCAAATTCCAATGGAAGAGACTTGCATGAACTCAGAATTCTGCTCCCAGTTTTGTTTAATACAGTTCAGACTCACCAAAAACTCTACAATGGATTTGAAAAACCCAAATATTTCTGTCTGTTTTATTTTAAAAAGTTGATGTTCTTAATTAGCAATTACCTAAACTGATATTTCTATCATTAACCAACACAAACTAATCAACTTAACTGTTGTCACTAGGAAAGACACTGATTCTGTCCGTAAGTTTTCGTTTCTGGCGCCTTCCCACTATAGTCATTAATCTTCTCGGTCAATGATATGAATGCCAATTCAAACAAGCTTCGAGAGAAAAATATATCGAAGCTTCTTCTCCTTTTGCACAACATAAAATTACTCAAAGCAAAATTCAACAAAACTAAATGGCCCATTGGTGACCAAGTGCGAATAACGGAAATTTGATTTGAGGTCTTTTACAAAATGTACACTTAAAAAAATGAGAAAATTTGAAAATTGTAACCATTCAGTTCGAAAAGTTTTATTCGTCTTGCGACAGAACCCAATTTATCTACAAAATTAGTCAGTGCAATTCGACCATCTCATCTTCTGTTGAAAATCTCTCTAAATATTTGTTGGGATCAAAAAATTCATATAAAAGTTGATTATTTGATAAGTCCAGTTAATTCATATCTTTTGGTAAAAAAGATTATTAAAGGTATCAGTATCCAAAAAAAAAACGCAGAGACAATGAGTCAAATTCCAATTGAAGAGACTTGCTTGAACTCAAAATTCTGCTCCCAATTTTGTTTGATACAAATCAGACTCACCAAAAACTTTACAATGGATTTGAAAAACCCAAGTATTTCTGTCTGTTTTATTTTAAAAGGTCATTAAAATTTCAAAAATTATTTCAAAATGGTGAAAAAATTCAGATGTTCTTGGCCTCTTGATTTTTCTTTCACAATAAATCAAAACTCTCCACTTCGTTCGAAATTGGTTGAAAAAATATTCTTAGCTTTTTGGATTTAATTGGAAAGCAAACAAGCATTTCAAGTGTTCAAATTCAAAAAAAAAATTTACGTCGAGCCCTTTATCTTAAAAAGTGTCCCTCAATTTTGATTGAATTTACAATTGTTTAGAGGACTTAACTTTGAGTTGTATCTAGACAGAGAAACCAAAACGAAAAGCGCGTAAAGCAGGCCGAAGAAAACATTGTTGTTGTTCAGGTGTTTCTGGAAATGGTGACTGTCAGCCAATCATGAGACCTTTGATATATCAAGGTTTAAAAAGTTGATGTTCTTAATTAGCAATTACCTAAACTGATATTTCTATCATTACAAGCAACACAAACTAATCAATTAACTGTTGTCACTTGGAAAGACACTGATTCTGTCCGTAAGTTTTCGTTTCTGGCGCCTTCCCACTATAGTAATTAATCTTCTCGGTCAATGATATGAATGCCAATTCAAACAAGCTTCGAGAGAAAAATATATCGAAGCTTCTTCTCCTTTTGCACAACATAAAATTACTCAAAGCAAAATTCAACAAAACTAAATGGCCTAATGGTGACCAAGTGCGAATAACGGAAATTTGATTTGAGGTCTTTTACAAAATGTACACTTAAAAAAATGAGAAAATTTGAAAATTGTAACCATTCAGTTCGAAAAGTTTTATTCGTCTTGCAACAGGAGAACCCAATTTATCTACAAAATTAGTCAGTGCAATTCGACCATCATCTGTTGAAAATCTCTCCAAAAATTTGTTGGGACCGAAAAATTGATATAAAAGTTGCTAATTTGATTAGTCCAATTAATTCATATCTTTTGGTAAAAAAGATTATTAAAGGTATCAGAATCCAAAAAAACTAGAAAAGGGTTCCGACAACCTTTGATGAGAATTAACAATATCTCCAAATTGCAGTATGCTTTCTCGGTTAAAGGATCTAATACTTTTAACGCACTAATAGAAATACAAGAGTTGATAGAAAACAAACTGATCAAAGTTTTTTCTAGCCCACTGCTTTTTTTAAATATCCCTCATTACGGCTGATCATAAATAGTTACTCTAGATATCAATTTGTACTAAAAGAACACAATAGACAAAAATCATGTGATATATAACAAAGCAGAAAACAGTTGATTTGCTAGAAGGAAAAAAATCTCTCTGAAATTTTGCTGAAATTTCAGGGCCAGGTTCACTTTGATTTTCCTGATGGAATACCGAACTGATACCGTCATCAGTTGTCCAAATGTAAAATTAGCTATAGCGTAATCTGACTCTTAACAAAAATGTGTCACTAAATACTCTACACTCAGATGGGTATCAGAAAGAAAAATCTTTTTTGAATTTGGGTAAAAATAATGAAGCACTTTAATCAGTATTTTTTAAGCTGACAGAGTCAAAACATTTTAGAAATTACGAAAAAATTACCAACCATTTAACTCTATTTTAGGCAATGATGTTGCAAAATTTTATTCTTCTGACCTACGTAAATATAAAAAGAATTCGAAAGCTCTCTACTTCATCGAAAGAAAATTGAGCCAGATAATTGAATTTTTAAATTATTTTTCTTTTTTCAAGGTACTGATATCCATCAATCGGGAGTGTACTCACCTCTGAAATTGTACCAAGAGAAGCATACAGCCTATCATCCTCTCATTGCGCTAAAATTATAATCATATATTTAATGGCTGGTCCGTTATCGTACTGAAAATTATTTCATCAATATATAACAGTTATTATATAAAGCCATATATTCAGCAATTGGGCAGATTATTGTGCTTCATCGGCGTTATGGGAAGAGACAGGGACGTTGATTTCTAAGAAATTACCGAAAATCAAAAGTATTCAACACTATTTTAGACAATAATGTTGAACCTAACTTTTTGCAACCTGTTTATACTTTTATAAACTGCATTTTTTCAAACATTTTCGTAACCTACATTTCAAAAACGAAACTAAAAATCTTTAGATGTACGCTTTCTGCTTCATCGAAAAAAAAATTGAACCATTGAACTTGATGAAACTCACTTGAAAAATAAAAGTTATTTTTCAAACCATTATTTTCACCTAAACTAAGGTAACTATATCCATCAATCAGGAGTTTGATCAGCTGTGAATTTCTGCTGAGACAAGCATGCGTCCTCCTACCATCCCCTCATTACACTAAAAGTATGTTATTTTAATCAATGGCTGGTCTATTAACAAACTGAAAACCATTTATTATTATCTAATAATAATTATTATTATTATATAAACACCCTTAAAATAGAAATCGGGGAAATTTTTTTACAATCCAAGAATTGGATTGAATTGGTGCTCTGTCTCTTTTTTAAGATGTTTTCACACATTTTTCATAAATTTGAGCTTCGTCAAATGCTTGGTGGTGAAGCTACTGGGAAGCACGTAATTAAAGGTTAAAAGGTCATTTTTAAGAATTTTTGAGCCCAAAGTGTTGCAACTTTTCGTGTTTTTTTCGATTTTTTGTTGGACCAGTCTCTAATTGAGGTTTGCCAAAATTGACAAAGGTCTTGTGCAGCAACTAATTAGTTTTCATGTCCAATATTGGTACTTGAAACATAAACACCCAAATATATACTTTTACAATTCTTTTACAATTCTAAAGGTTTTTTCAAAAGGTTTGTCACTTTTTTGAAGTTCTTTCAGTCCTAGTTGTCAAGTAATCTCCTGTAAAGTTTGATAATTGTCTGATGCATAGTTTCTACTGCTAACAGAATGTTTTTCAGAATTTTTATATTACAAATTTTGCCATTTTTAAATAAAAAATTGCAATTTTTTTTAAATTTTCTGAAAATTATTCTTGTTCCAAGTTTATCGACCTTTATGAGTCAGTGAAACTATTTAACGCTTCAAATAGGAATACTGGATAGTCGTTGGAAATAATGAAATGGATCTGAGTATATTAATATCAGTTTTAACAAGATTTTGTTAAAATTTTCAATTGTTTTTATTTTTTACCATTTTCTGAGTTTAACGATCTTTTCTAGCCAAGGAAACTTTTTAAAATCTTGCAGATGGGTTACATGACGGAACTTCAGATACAAAAAAGTGGTTTTGAACATTTTCTGCGACATTTAGAAACTTTCTTCAAATTTTGCACTTTAAAGTTTTGAAGCATTTATGAAATTTCTAACTTTAGTGGCAAATAAACCTCTTTCAAGGCTTCTGCGTGAGTTAATGAGTATATTGAATTGTATCATATTTCACCTTTGGGGCAAAAGCTTCAAGAGTTTTAGTAATGATTATTTTTTGTTTAGTTTGTGAGACTTTTATAATTTCTCAACTTCTGAGATTTTGTCTTTTTGGCTGAGATTGTTCAATTGATCTGCTATGGTCAATTACCTTAATTCTCATGAATTTTTCATTCAATTCTTTGAATTGTACTTTGGGACTTGTCCTGCTATGTTTTTTTACTTCTTCGGCGTAATAAGAAGAGACGGGGACGTTGGTTTCTTCTTTCAATATCAGCAACCTAGCTGGCCTCAGATTAAAACATATTAAACGTGACACCAAAATGCGTTCCTATCTAATTTGTTGCCTACAGTTAGTACACAGCAAGCTCTCATGCAAAATATCTGCAAATAGTGTGGTACCATACCTTCATATATAAGTGTACCTATTCCCTTTACTCCAAGGTAGAGAGCCGTGTGCTAAAATTCAATTCCCAATTTGAGCTCTCTATACTCGATTTTGTCTTCTAGTGAACGCATTGGTGCCCTACTCGCCTGTTATATTTCAGAGGAAATGCTTCGGTAATTTCACGCAAGCTTAAAGCCTGCTAAATTTAGATTGTTCAAAATATTTGAAGCTCTTTCAAATTGAGTTCTCAAATTGAACGGTTAATAATTGCCTCTTTACGTAGATATTCTTATTTTAACCTCTAAAATTTCACTTCAGATTTTTGTTTTCATTCGAGTGGAAGCGCATAATAAATTCTTCTGGGTTGAGCTTTGAGCACGGCCGGCATTCACCCCGAAATTGTGTGATGCATGCAGCGAACGCGGTAAAAAATTCGCCGCCTCAATTTAGTGGTAATCTTACATATAATCAACGAATTCACCGCATTCACGACCAAGTATATAACCATTCGCTGAATGTTAGACAAAATAACCATACCTTGTCGTGTTTTAATCTGCGGTTTATATAGAAAATTCAAAATTATACGTTATATATAAGATCACTGTCTGGTTTTTAATGGTGAGTTTACCAAAATTTAAGTAGTTGTAGTAGTTGTAGTAAGAACACAATTTTTCATCACTCGTTACCTGTGAAACATTTTTGGAATAATGCCTCGGTCACAGTTTGGGTCAAACATATCCCAATTTAAAATTATTATTTTACTTAACGCTTTATTCTTTAGGGAACTATATTAAGGTTTCAAACACTATCCTCACCTTGCCGTTGATCTATTAAGGCTCTAAAAATACGAGTCTATTTTTAACAAATTTCAGTGACCGCGCGTTCATTTACCACTTTCATGAACGGTTATATTTTCAACAAATTGAACGGAACAAGCCTCTGGCAAATATAATATAAAAAGCATTCACGTGATAAATTTCCCTATTCCGTTCTGCTAACCATTTTCTCTCAATGAGAAAATTTTGCGCGCGGAGGAAATTAGTTCAGTCCGTTCTACACACGGTTTTACAGTCGAGCGTTATTAAAAACGGATTATAAGATTCAATTAGGTTACAAGCCGACAGTTTAGCATGGCAATAAGCAGTCAAAAACATATTTTTGTTCTCTCTATTTGAGCGCTGGCGGTGTAGTATCTTTTTTGGCAAACAAATATTTCTTCACGCGACACAGAAAGCAATTTTACGATAAAACGATCGTTTCGCCCTAATCACAGGTAATCAGTAATCTTCATTTTCTTTTCTCTTATCTAAGCTTCAAAAATTGGAGTCCAAATTCTTCAAACACGCTGAAAAGTATAAAAGATAAACAGGAAAGTTGTATGAAAGGTGACAACATATTTATCCATCAACTTAACTCAATTTTGATTCACAATTTTAGCCGCTTTCAGCTCATTGTTTTGTAAGGTTTTTGCACTGAATCTGTTACCGTTTTGTAAGAAATGAGCATACATGCATTGAAATTAAGAATCTCACTGAATTTTCAGCACTATTCATTTTATAATTTCAGCGCATTTTACCACTTTTCAGCGCATTACATACAAAACGGTTTATTAATATAAAATCAAACGAAATGATCAGAGTTTTAGAAATCAATTACGCACAGTGAAAATCTTAGTTTTATTGCCTCAAGTCTTTCAACGTAGTCTAAAGTTCAACAAATTCTGACAAAAAAAATTTCTTTTCGATTTCTAAAACCAATAAGCAATTTAAACCATTTTTGAGCAGTTTTCCGAAGGTTCTTTCATTATAGCAATTAGCTAAAAATTTCAAAAGAGTCAAGTTGATGCAGTTTTCACATTCGAATGATCGCACGCATGTATTGAAGTCTAATAGTACATATAAATTTTCGAGACTTGTTTTTTTTCAGAAAATCATATTCAGTTCAATTCAGTACTTTTTGAGTTGAAACAAGTTTCTAAAATTTTAGAGAGAGCAATTTACAAAATTTGTGGTCAAATCAGAGACACAAAAAACAGTCCTGAAGAAATTTCAATTTTGGCGCCGAAGAATTCACACTCAAGCAGCTTAGAAACGGAAAACTAATCTTTGTTTTTTGGTATATTGCAGTCAAAGCTAACATATTGCGTAGAACCTGAGGAATTCAATAAGTTGAAAAAAACGTAAAACATATCATATAAAATTTAATTTATTTGCGTATATGTGAGCTCCTTACAATGCTACATGTTACAATTTGTTGGATGCTAGAAGATAACATTTCTAACTAATTTGCATAATTTAAAAAATCAACAAAGGTTGTTCTACATATACGGAAACAATGTCTCTAGTCAAAAGACTATATCCAGATTATATCCGATGTTAACAGCTTCTCGATGATAACAAATTTGCGGATAACCATTTTCAACTTGTTCAAGCGATTGACTCAAGTTTTCATGCGCTGTCACTCTTGACTTGATTGTTATACAACATGCTCCAAGAAGAACAGGAGGGCGATTAATACTTGGAGAGGTCGTCAAAGAGAGGGTAGCCCAAGTTGACTAAAAACCGTTACGTGAAAAACCATAAAAGGGGCTAATCAGCCAAAAAGCGTGCGAGTGCGGAAACGAAGCGAACAAACGTACCTTAAGCCGTTTTTACCTTTACCACACGGTGTTGTCCATCTCGTCCAGGGTACACATCCAAAACACGCCCAAGAGAAGTCATGTCTTTCAGGAACCAGCCAATGTCGTAAACTTTAAGCGACGACTGGTTGTTCTGCTTCCATTTGGATCTCTTGAGTAGTGTCGGCAGGTATTCTTTGACAATTTGCTGCAAGAAGTGGTTCATCATCTGTTGCAGATTTCTTCATGTTTTGAAGTGAGCTGGAATTCAGCTGTGAAAATTCCTTGAGGCAGAAAGTTGAATGGACAACTGATCAGGATGTGGTCAGGTGTGAGAGGCATCTCGTTGTCTGGAAGATTAGCGACATTTGTGAGAGGTTGTTAATTCAACATGGCTTCGCTCTCTACCAGTATTGTTTGGAATACGTCAAGTGAAAGCCTTTTTGAGCTTCGAGTGACCAGCAGCGTTCTTTTCGCTGTCTAAATAAAGTGTTCTCAAACAACTAGTTCAAAAGAGGTTGAACTATTAAAAGTAGATTCTATAGGAATTTTAGGCTATAAATTTTTAAAAAAATTTTTTGAATTTCTGTTTTCAAAACGGTTTTTTTGTCAATTTTCATTTTTGAAAAGCTATTTGATTTTATCAAAGTAATTACTTTTTTGTCTCACTAAAGATTAGTTCAAAAGTGAGGTTGAACTACTAAAAGTATATTCTATAGGAACATCAGGCCAAAACATCAAAGAACGTTTTTTCAGTTTCTGTTGTCAAAACGTTTTTTTTCGTCAATTTTTTTTGTTTAGGAATGACTTTTTGCCTTAAGAGCTTGTCATTGCGTTCAATTAATTGAGACAAGTACAAATCAAAGAACAATTGTCTAAAATGTGCAAAGAAAAGTAGATAAAGGAGGATAAATTTCAGGTTTTGCTATTTCTCTTTTTTACCTGTAAAAAGGTAAGACTTCTTGAGGTGACATCTGAAACCTCCGGCGATCAGCGACGGTGACGTCTGAAACCGTAGAAAAAAATTCTTCAGGGGTAACGTCTGACTCCCCAAAAAAATTGTTCTTCTGGGTAACGTCTGCAACTTAACAATTTGGCTCCAAAAGTGTCTTTGTCTTTAGGGTCTTCGTCTTTAGTCTTTTGATCTTTTCTGTTTTGTTTTTCGTGTGTCGCACGGTCTGTGGGCCTCACGTCTTTGCTAAGACGGCTGTTGGGTCACGCCTTTGATTTGTGTCCAGCACAGAATGTAGAACTCGGATTTGGGGAGACCCAAGTCAGATAATTAGGGACGTAAAAGAGGGTTCAGTTGGAAGGGGGCTCGAAGAAGGGTCACCAATTATATATATACATAAATATATATATATATATATATATATATATATATATATATATATATATATATATATATATATATATGTATATATATATATATATATATATATACACAAAAAACTTGCAGTGCAAAGATTATATTCAGTGAAGGTTTTTTCACAGTTTTTTTTTGATGATTACATATTTGCGGGCAACCGTTTTCAACTTGTTGAAGCACTTGAGTCAAGTTTTCATGCGCTGTCACTCTTGACTTGATTGTTGCACAAAAAAGTTCGTCTTTTCAAAGTTCGTGAACTTAAATATTTTCCTGCTGTTTTTAATTCAGACATCCAAAATTTGCTATACTTGTTCACATTGAGCCATTCAGAAGATTATGTCGGAAAAAGTCTCGTACGACTGGTGGGAGCTCAAATCTATTGCAGCTTGCTTCATTTGATGGGGCTAACTGAGTGGGGCTTTAAATGATGTCATTAGAGGTTGTTATATACCACTACAAAAAAAGGAAAAACATTACTCCAATTTTCATTTACTTTTCATTTAACTTTTGCTAGTTACTTGCAGTGAATCGAGTCCATCTGTTGACACTTAGGAATGAGAGAAAATTAGGTCATTGAAAAAAAATTCAAAAGCAACACAAGTCACTTGAAAAGTCAAAACGTTCAAGCCAAAATTTTGAAAAAAATATCAACACGTTCACAATAATTGCTTCAAACTTCGTTCGAGAATAATTAAATAATTAAATACAAATTAGTCTAGAAGTCATAATTTCCATGATCAGATTCTCACATCATTGTATAAAAAAGAGAATTTGTAGAATCTAACATATTGAATAGTTTTTTCTAGTTTTCAGTATGTATTCAAGGGATACCCTTTCTAGGTAACCTTTGGGCTGAAATTGATAAAGATTAACCAAAAAGGTTTTTTGCAGTTTACTAACAACCTTTTCACTTCTGTGTTCTTTATGGCGGCGAGGCCCTTGCTTTTGGTAACTGCATTTTAATTTCCAGAGTTTGTATAATTCCTCATTGTCTAATAATAAATTGTTTGATGATACTTTCGACTTAACACAGATTATTGAAACGGGATTAAAAGAAGTTTTAAATAAGAAAAAAGAGGATTAGTAATGTTTGTTTCAATTTTCTGTCTGATTTTAATTGTTTCACAGTAACTGTTAAATTGATATTTTTTTGAAAAGTTCAACTGCTTGAGAAATTTTTCGAAGGAAATCTATTTTAATGAATAATTGAAGAAAAGACTCAAATCTCCCTAAAACTCTAAAGTCTGATAAGTAAGTAACATTTTTGTTCCCATTTGCTCTTTTCCCAAATTTTTAAAGTAATCCATTTTCCTTTTTTCATCAAAAATTTTTTTCAAGATTTTAAATGAAAGTAATAACTACCATCTAAGAGCTACAAAATGTTGCGGCATATTTTCTTCTAAAATTTGTACAAGAAAAGTGGAAAGTTGCCTTAGCAAAAAAACGGTGGCGGTCAAGCAGGCTGATAGGCAAGCAAGCCGAATCTTGAAAATGAGGTCAAGTAAGCCGGAAAATTTTGGGATACCGGTATTTTAAGTTTCCGCTGGCGGGCCGGCTTCACCGCGATAACCAGCCCGCGATCTCCGGATTACATCCCACAGCGGATGAGAGGCATGGCCACGGACAGCGGTCCACTGAGTCCCGTACACACTAGATGTCTACAATTGACGTATTTTTGTTTCTTTGGCGCATTGGAATACATTATGCACTATAATACTACGCACAGGATTGATTGTAATGGCTAACAATGTATTATTTCTGATAGATTATATAACTATTACATAACTTTCGGCTTGTTTTTCTGTCGGCTTACTTTTACTTCGGCTTCCTTTGCATTCGCCGGAAAAAACCTGACTCGCATATAGATTTTCCTGTTTGAAACAAATGATGGAAGAATTAGTCGCAAAAACAAATTGGTAGTGCGCATTTAGCTCCCGTAATGACAATAAAAAAAATAAAGACTTCATATTTTTCTATCAGACGATTAAAAACCTATAGCCACGCAAACATATCTTTTGCATGCATAATTGCATTAAGAGACGTATTACAAAAGGCTTTTGTTGCTTACATGCTTCACCATATTAAAATGAGCTATTCCAAAGCTCTATTAAAGTGCTTTCAGTCGTAAAGGTTCTTTGACCGCAAAATTTCTCGCATCTCATATTTTTTGGTTCATATTCTTGAGTAATATGCAAAATTCAACAATTTGAGGTAAATGTTACACAATATTTATAACTTTGTTCACATTTTGAGCAGTCTCAAAACTGGCTTCAAATATTCAAAAATTAGCTTGTATATTGAACACTTTTTGCGCACATAAATTTAACGAACTTAAGACCAATTAAAGCGCATACAATTGCAAAAAAAAGTATGTTTTTGTTTATAATTCAAATCAAGTGACTTGATACAAAAACTTTCTTTTATATATCGAGCTGAGCACATTTATGAATTTAAAAACAAAATTTGACAACTGCTCTCTGATAACAATTTAAAATCACTTGAAGCTTCTTTTTCAGTTTTATCATTTCTGTTTTTCATTTAGCTGACAAAATTGGATAACCCCTTACTTTGACCGTTTCAACCCAGCTTCAATATAGCAGTTAGTATTGTCACAAATATTTTTCTTTTCTGTCTAAGCAGCCCCTTTCTTACGTTGTTCGATTGCTGGAGAAGCTTTCAGCATCCTGTCCAGGTTTTTGACCGAACACCTTTAAAGGTAAGAACAAATGAGCAAAATGTTAACAAAATCTTGCCCAATTATTGCAAACAAAACAGCATCCAACTTTTTGTGAGGCAAATAACTTATTGCAACCCGAGTTGACATCAGTTTTGAATTTCGTATGGTAAGGTATATGGTTGCCAAGTTTCTTCGTCACTATATATGGCTTGGATATGATTGCCAAAATTTATTTATGGTAAACCCGGGAACATTTCTAAAAATACGACATCAAAAATACTCTCAAAATTGTATAACAAGCAAACAATTAAGAGGATCGAAAGATTTAAAAAATCCACTTTCACTTAGATACTCTAAGTCCATTCAAAACTAAGCAACCAATCTATGTGTTGTGCTATATGAAAGATATGTTTCTCGCTCATCACCCAGGTCGAGGTCCTCGCTTAAAATTGATTATGACAAGGACCTTAAGACCATAATACCTTATGGTCAGACCCACCCAGAAACTATAGAGACGTATGACCGGATTCCAGCTATTTTAAATTGCTTGGTGCGTTCACGAGTTCGTTCAAAGTCGCCCATGATCAAATTTCTCCTCGTGGTATATGTTCGGCTCGCGCTTATAATTATGTCCTCGTTTCTGGTGGTCTGGTCATAAATGATTTTGACAGAGGACTTCGAACTGTGATACAAAAACCGTCTGGTATTACTAATAAACGCCCTATTATGTATTATAGATGTGTTGGTTTTCTGCCAAATGCTACGTTCAATTCATCGCCTCAATCAACTTCAATTGACGACAATCGATAATATGACCGATTTTTTATGCGCTGGAGTATCGAGTATGGGTTTAATTCGATCGGCAAGTTTGGATACAGAAAGGATCGGCGAGGATGAAAAGCAGGAGCAAATACACGAAACAATTGCGAAAAGCTTTTTCTCAGATGACGATATAAAGGTATTAGAATTTATTCACTTGGCAAATAATTTCAAATTTTAAAGCGTTAACATGCGAAATTATACAATTCCTAACTTCATAGAAATCATGCAATTAAGACAGGTAAAAGTGGTGTCCCAGCCTTGACTTATGAAAAGAATATACACGACCAAAACTTCCAAAAAGACCAAGTTTGATTTAAACAGTCAATGAACAGACCTTATCTCGACTTAGTTTATCCTGACTTAGCTGGACCCAAGTTATTCATGCTCGACTTCAGCTCCACCCAAGTTTGATACATTTTAAGCTCGACCAAAACTCTCACATTAGATCCAAAAAACTTTACATGATGCATTTTGAAAGTTGACAAATGCTTACCGTAATCAACGGGTATAGCATTTCAAAAATCGAGCATGTATTGCACCCCCACTGGAATTGTATTCTCTTTTCATAAGTCGAGGTATAAACCTGAGGTAGTTTGATAACGATAAAATGTGTACTCTGGGATGTACTATTATATCAATTATAATGTGTTCTGGCAATTTTCCGTGTAATTTCATTTGTTGATTTTCACAAAGCTAAAAGTTTAGCAGCACAACAGATTCCAGTAGAACGGAATGGAGGCGTTTTGGAATGGTAAAATGCACAAGAAGTTATATTAAAGGTACAATTCTGCAGCCTTATAGTAAGCTCGTCTATTGCTAACTTTGACATACCATCCGAGCGAAACTCATACTAACTATACCTGAGATCGATTAACATTTTAGTAATTAGCTATTTGCAATACCTAGCCATACCTTTGTGAACAATGGATGAAAACTATCATCGTTTAGAATTTCACTGCGCGTGACAAAAAACGAGAAAAATACAGCTCTTTCGTTTTCAGCCATAACCACGGGATAACTTGTAAAGAAGTTAAGGGTGAACGAATAAAAACCAGTTTTTAGTAAATCAAATTGAATCTGTTTATCAAATCTGTTTATAAAATTTCCTAAGCAAAAGAAAGCCGACAAATTTATCATCGGCATAATCAGTAGGGACAAAATCATATTCAAAACAAGTTCTTGAAAAAAACTGACCATCCCGCCCCCAAAATCAAGTCTTTCCTCGAAAAAGATAAACATAGCCGGCAGATTGCCTGAAAATAGCCGCGATAGACGCTTGTGGTCTTCCATGAATTGAAACAACTAAAGAAATAAGATAGACAGATCGACCACTAGTCCTTTAATAGACCACTAGACTTTTTGGTAAGATTCGGACTGTCAACTTTGACACATACGGTCTAAAAGGAAAAATCCTTAAACAAGTTTTTTCAAAATTTATATTCAAAATCAAAAACTCAAAACTAATACTCAAGAATTAGGGCATAGAAGTTCGGCACTACTTCGATGCACACTACTGATCTTTAACTAGTAATTTTTCATAAAATTCAACGTTTCATAAGTGAGTTCAGAAGTCAATATTTTGAGTGAGGTAAGTCATGCAATTGACCTAAAAGCATAAATGAAATTAAGCACAAAGTTTAACCGCAAAGCCGTAGAAGTCACTGAAGTCATTGAAAAGCTCAATTCCAGGAAGTCAAGTCGTTAGAATCATCGATGGAGACGAATTAAAAAACATAGCCGCAAGATTTCCGAAAAGGACTCAAAGAGCCGTCTCCGTGAAAGACCTACCTTTTAAATCAACTGGTACCTACTAAAATGACTACTAAAACCAAAAAAATCAGTCGAAAAAAGAAAAATAGCCCATAAAACCAACTGAACAAAAGAATTTATTGCTTCATTTTAAACAAGCCAAAATTTTTGAACTCAATGGAAGACATCAAACTCCGTGAGCAGCAAAAGTCAAGCCGTGTTTGGCTCCAACATTTCTTATTTTTGAAGAAAACGATCGAAAGCTTCAAAAAAATGACGAAAAATTGTTACAAAATTTATAATTTTCCGTAATTTCTCTCAATCAAAACACTTCTTTAAAACAGTTAAAACATTTTTAAGTTAGTTTTTTTTTAACTTAAAACCAATAATCAACTGGTAACTGAATGAAATTTTCACATTAGTTGTCGCATTACATCACAATAAAAGCGATAAAACTAAACAATGGTCGAAAAATTAATCAAATCAAAATTAATCATGAAAGAGGCTAAGAGAGACAGAACAATATCCAAACGTCAAAAATCGTAAATTACCAGAAACAAGACCTTAGTATATTTGCTGAAAAAGTGTCGTTCAAAATTTTGAGAAGTAGAGCTAGCAAAATCTCAGTGCCATATATAAAATAAAATCGATTGCAATCAAAACACTCCAAAAAAACTCAAAGGAAAAAGACAAAATTTATTAGTTGAAATTTATAATTATCGATTTAATAAAGTCTAGACGAATAAAACTATAGGTTAACTATAGGTGAAACAAATATGCAAGCAAGAAAGTGGAGATTACATACATTGTGAAAAAGATTTAAAAAGAATCTAATCCGCAAGTTCTGAAAAATCAAATTAAAACTTAAACTGGAAACTCAAAAATCAAAAATGAAAATTTGAGGTAGAAAAATAAATATTTCAGTTATTACGCAATTGAGTTTTTAAAGAAATACATAGCCGTTTTTCTGTCTCAGTAAGAAGTGAAAACAGCTCAATTGCGACACAAAAAAAACAATTAAAAAAATGTTCAAAGTATCGTAAAAATTTTCACTGAATTTCAAGAGTTATCGCCAAAAACAATTGAATTAGCAAAAACGAAACCAAGAACACCAAAGTTGCACCAAAAGACTTTATGACAATTAAATTCAAAATACAAAAAAACTTAGAAAATTAGACAAAAACCGCCAAAATCGGATTAGTATGTGTACAATTTTATAAAAACAAAAGTAGCTCACATGAAAAAGAGAAATCAAATTCAGCAATTATCTTAAAGACGTTGACACTTACTAAATCGGTTTAAAAAAATCCGCACAAACAGCCAAAAAAGAAGAAATCATTGAAAAACCAAAAATTGACAAAAATTGAGAATCAAGTGCCAATTTTGCACTCGAAACACTTTATTAGGCTCTCAAAAACATTGTGTTATCGATGGTTGCTTATTCATACGGCATCGATCAAAATTAACTTCTACAACTAAACCAAGTTGAAATAAAAAAATTGTGCCAAATTGCAAATTGACGAAAACGCAGCTAAAAACTGTCATCTATATGTGCCAATCTCTCAAAAACTCTTTTCAACGTCAAAAAGTCATTCACTCAACGCAATGCATGAACAAAAAATTTCTCTCGCTCAGAAAAAACTAGTTTACGTGGCAATTTTACTCGGGTCAAAACGCCGCCTAAACAAATAGTACTTCCGGTAAAAAAAACCTTAAGAAAACCAATACTACTCTTCGAGGAGTAAAAAGCACGACGTCCCCAATAATAGCCGCTATCGCTTAGCGGTTATTAAAAAGACAAATCCTCCAAAATTACTCATCAAAATAGCACGAAATTTCATCTTGACGTGCATTTAATATTTCATAAAATAAGCAACCGATCGACTGAAATAAATACACATTATTATTAAAACTTCGATTATGAGAATACTCACAATACCCCCAAATTAATAAAAATGTGATTTCTACATTTAAAGCAACTCCGGGCATGTTTGGCACAGACCCTATCTTAACAATATATTTTGTTTTCTCTGTGCAGGACATCAAACATAAGCGAACCACTTAACTAACGTTTGCTAGAATCTGCGATAAATAGACCTGGTCGGCAAAAGATAAAAATTGACACTTAATCATAATTTTAAATCGTTTTAAAATTAAAGTATTTTAAGAAAAGAATTAAGGGACAATTTTTTCGTCCAACTCTATTGTCGGAAAGAGTAATCGAAAACGGCATCAGTATTCAAAGCCATACTTAAATTAGGATTGTAAAATCAACTATAGAAGCTCATCAATGGAATAGCAGCGGCAAGCTCCGCCAAAACTTCCATACTAACTATCCAATTAAGACTCATACTTTTCTTATATCTGATAATATCAGCTCAGAAGACGAATAAAACATAAGAGCCAACAATATTTTCCATCAGATGACGCGCAAATTTACTTTTTGTCATGAAGCCATTTATCCTTAAAAACCAGGAGTTAGATTTAAAATAAAGCTGAATAGACTGAAAACATGAAACATTTCGTTTTATTGAAGAAGATAAAAACACATTATCGTGGAAAAAATTTAATTGGCAGGCGAGGCAAAATTCTATTTGGTTCAGCCAGGTGAATCGTAACCTGCTTCAGAGGGTCAACAACTTTTATAAAGGGCGGTTTTAAATGATGTTGTTAGAACTCACTATAAAATACTATGGTAATCGAACTATAATTTCAAAAAATTGAAACAAATTTCTAAGCACTTCTCTTCTGAATTTTAGAAGTAACTGTCGCCAATTGAATTCGACTGCTTAAAATTCTCAATGCGAGAGCAATTTAGATCTCACGGTAAACAGCAACTCAACAACAAAAAGGTCAATTGAAATAATCAAAACATCGGAAAACTTTAAAGGCGACAGAGAAAAATTGGTTCAAAATTACTCCGAGGGAAGCTAAAATTTCACTCATAACAACCATCATTTTTTCGGTCTAATGACGCATGGCACATATGATTTTTCAATTTAATCTTTGAGGCAATGTTTCTCAAACTTAAAATCACATTTTGAAATTTTTTACACCATTGATCCTCTTCAGCAGACCTCTCGCTTAAGTATGAAGTTCAGATAAAACGCAACGTACACGAACCAGAAATTCCGATGAGAAGACCCCAGATTTGAAGTAAAATTGCCTCAAAAAATGAATTTCTACTACGTGAAAATAGGGGTGCTATTTTGCTTTTGCAGTTCAGTATATGATTGGACACTTGATTAAATAGAATCAAACAATAGGTTGACTTTTCATATGACTTCTTGAAGTAAACTATTCTTAAATAGTACGCAGAATTGCATTAAATATTGAGCAATTTTAGCAGACTAAAAATCAAGCAGTTTTGTATCAAAAACTGAACCCAAAACAAGAAATCAGTCAGACGAGTAGTTGTTCAAAAACATTGTCAGCAGTTTTTCTCACTAATATACGTAAACAGTACTATCACAACTGCAAAAATTTTGTTTGACAGCAATTTAATTATTTTTGCCGAGTTTACTCCGATTCAAACGATGGTTAATGCTTAAATCGTTTAGGATACACCCTTTTATCTGGTCGATGGCCGTGGAGGACAAGATACAAAACAAATCTTTCACAAAGAACAAAATCACATTGGAACAAATAAGAGCGGACACGATTATTACGACTCAGAAAGCAGTGACCCTACCGAAACTTTAGAGACCAACTTGGTAAACTTGAATTTGAGCGAAACAAGGCCAAATAATTCAATTCACCATGAACTGCCAAAAGCCACTGCAGTTGCTAGAGAGAATATTGTTAACGGTCTTCGAGATCAAGCTTCACAGATCACGAGCTCATTGACCCAAGAAGATCTCGACATAGCCAATTCAAAATGTCGACATATTTCGCTCAATGAAACGTACCTATCAGCCAAACTAGATTCAAGCGGAAACCTTTTAACGAGAAGGTCCAAAAGTCCCTTTAGTAAGAGTGTCAAATTTGCAGATACATGTGGCAAACAGTTATCGCATGTTCTGACATTCGAAAATTTTCAGGAGGTCGACTTTACTGTTCACGATTCTTGTGAAGACTTCCGAAACTTTTCACGTGAATGGACCACAAGACAAAGTTTTGCGCCTTTGTTTTTCTTACCACCATCGAATGCTGTGCTTGAAAAAGCCAAATCGCAAAACGTGAAATTGGAAAACATTCAAATATTCGGGCTCAAATTATTGGGTTCAGTTTTAGTAACTAACTTGGGTTATTACAAAGAAGTCACGATTCGCTATACGCTTAATAATTGGGCACACCAAAATGATTTAAGAGCCAATTACGTTCCGGGGTCAGAAATAAATGGCTGTGAGCGATTTTCATTTGAGGTGGAATTTCAAGATTGGCAAATTGATGATAAAGTGATATTCTGCATTCAATACAAAAGTGAACGCGGAGAATTTTGGGACAATAACAATGGACTCAATTACACACTCACACTGCTCCAACACTAATAAATTTGTAGCAAGGTTTTATGACCCCATTTATCAATCAACTAGTGTACATAGAGTAGCCAAATTTATTTTTATAATTAGTTTTAACAAGTTTTCAGCACTCATAGTTTTCTAAAAAGCAAAATACAGAAAAAGAAACAGCTATAGCTAATCACATCAAATACGCCAACTTAAAAACTCACGGATTTTTCCAATTATGGAAAACAGATTTAAAAAATTATTTTGACCATTCTGATATCATTACGTGGCAAACAGCTCCTCTTGGCGATTATATATTGTAGTAATAGGCCTAATTGTTCTGATAAATTTGTTAAAGAGTTTCACATTTGGCCTGCTAGATCTAATAACCCATCTCTGAGCTCCCGCAATGACTACCCTAAGAGAAGAAAGAGTTAATCATAAAGGCTCAATTGGCCTCATTAGCTAATTTTTTTGGAAAAAACTTGTTCATGAGATGGGAGCAAAACAGGAAACTATCGTCAAGCTAGCATCGAAAGTGCATCTCCAAGAAATCAAAGTAAACGATATTCGAAGATATTTCCCGAAGGAGTGTATTATGAAAAACAATTTACCGCTAGCGCATGGAGCATAATTGGGAGGATTTGCTCCTTTTCCCCACAATTAACAGCACATTAAAGTGCACAGAGATATTGTTGGGTTATGGACTTTCGCAAGCGGAATAAAAAGCGTTTTTAACTAAGTAAAGAATTAATTTCTCAAAAATGAGAGAATAACAAAATGATATTTTACAGTAGAATTTAGAGATTTACAGGAGAGATCTGATTATTAGATCAAGATGGTGATTTGAATTTGGGGATGAAAAAGGACTCAAAAATCAGCTCTATATATACCCATTATCAGTGTGAAAAAGTCAAGATACAAAACTAATCTTAGCACCGTGATTTATAGTGGGGGTCGCAAAGGTTACCCAATATGGTTTGCTTCTGCAAATCAGTCGCAAAGGGAACCATATATGGAATGCATTTGCACTTTTCTAAGAATTCATTCACACTTCCGGAGATATCATCATCATTTATTACATGCTGGGAAGATTTTACATCAATTAATCTAGCTCTAATAATAGTTATCTAGATTCATAAATTTGAACCGAATATTGACTCTAAGCACCATTTCTTGACGATTCATTTATATAATTTCTTTGATCGAAGTTATATTGCTTGTCTTTCTAATCTGGTGAGTCAAACTTTCTTTTTAATTCTCACTAAGTTTAAGACTATAGTTTGATCGATATTCTAACACCCCCACTCAGACTTGAGCTGATTGCGTAGAGTCTGTTCCCATCAAACCTGCTCTGAATGTTTCCAATTTCGAAACGGGTAAGGACTTTGTGAAGATTTCCGCTGCCATTTTGTCTGTAGGGACGTAATGAATTAAAATAGTCCCATCCTCCGTCTTGTCCCGGATGAAGTGAAGCTTTGTTTCGATGTGCTTGCTCCTTTTGTGCATGACTGGCTTTTGGCAGAGTCTGATACAACTTTGGTTCTCTTCTCCAATTGCTATTGGACGTTTTTGTTGGATGCCAAAATCCTCTAGAAGTTGTTTCAGGTAGAGTGCTTCCTGAACTGCTGCTGCCATGCCCTGATATTCTGCTTCTGATGAAGAAAGAGCAACTGTGGCCTGCTTCTTGACAACCCCGCTGAGTGCTGCGCCACATCCGCTGAGCTTGAAGTAATAGCCCGTTGTTGATTTTCTGTCGTTCACGTCTCCAGACCAGTCTGCATCACTTTCCCCCACTAAATCATAACTAGCCTCTTTTGTGTAAGTAAGTTTTCCGCACATCCAGTGTTGATTACTAGGTGCATTCATGTGTCTGGACAGAATGTTGACTGTGAACATGATGTCTGGCCTCGTCTGTTTGGCCAGATACAGAAGTGATCCAACCAAGCTTCTGTAGATCCTCTGTCCACTTCTTCGTCTCCGTTCTGTGCTGTCTGAAGTTTCAAATTCAAATCAGCTGGAGTTCTTGAGGGTTTGTATTGATCCATTTGAAACCGCTTAAGCATTGTTTTTATGTAGCGTTCTTGGTCGACTGTGACTTTGCCCTCTTCTCGTCTGATTCTTAGACCCAGAAACCAGTGTAGTCTCCCTCTGTCTTCCATGTGAAAGGTTGCTTCTAGTGCCTTCTTGACATCACAGACCAATGTCATACTTCTTGATGCCACTATGATGTCGTCAACCCTGACCAAGATGAAGGTGTGATCCTCTGCCTCTGATCTTGCGAAAAAGCAGTGATGGTTCCTGCTTCTGGTGAACCCCTGTCTCAGTAGGAAGTTTGCCAGCTCTTTGTACCAGTTGTTAGCAGCCTGTCTCAAACCATATATTGATTTATTTAGTCGACATACTAACTTCTCCCCATCTGATCCGCGTTTTACAAAGTCCTGTGGCTGTTCCAGATACACTTCTTCCTCGATTGGTGAGTGCAGGAAAGCAGTCTTGACATCAAATTGGTGCATCAAATAGCCCTGCTTCGCTGATAGCTGAAGTAGAATCCTGAATGTCTCTGGCTTGCAGGTAGGCGCAAGAGTCTCAAAAGTAGTTCAGT
The DNA here is from genome assembly GCF_964194025.1 of Convolutriloba macropyga. Lineage (NCBI taxonomy): Eukaryota > Metazoa > Xenacoelomorpha > Acoela > Convolutidae > Convolutriloba > Convolutriloba macropyga. Next base: position 57,474,454 of record NC_134473.1, read on the forward strand.
CCTTCCACTGTTTGAAGCCTTTCGCCACATAGCGCGCTTTGTATTTGTCCACTTGACCACTGGGTCCCAATTTCACTTTGTAGACCCATTTGCCCGGTATGACGTCTCTGTCTGTGGGTGGTTTCACTAGGTTCCAAGTCTCGTTTTCTTGGAGTGCCTTGACCTCGTTCTTCATTGCCCGGTGCCACTGGTCCTAATAGTCACCTTGCTTGGCTTCGTAGACTGTTTTGGGTTCCACATAGTCGCCCTCAGTCACGGCAAGATGGGTCCTGACTTCTTCAAAAAATTGCGGAACATTCCTTGCTCGTGTTCCTCGTCTGGGCTCTGCTCTGTCCGCGTGTTCCAGTGCATCTTCATTGAAGCCAACTGTCTCTAACTGTGAGAAGTCTTCTGTGTCACTGTCTTCCAGTGACTCTGAGTCTCTGTGACTCACTCTTGTTGCAGTAGATCCTTCATCTAGTGCTGTTTCTCCAACATCCGAGGCCTCTTGTCTCAGTGTTGTTTCTTGAGTATTCACGCTCCCTGCGTCATGCCACTCCTCCTTTATTGCAGTAGATGTGTCCTGTCGTTCTCTGTTGTCATCGTCTTGATGACCATCACCTGGGTGCCAGATTCCCAGTTCAGACCCATCATCTAGTAGGTCAGCCGTTTCTTTGTTGTCAGGGATTGAGCCCACTTCAGACTCCTTGATGATCACATCTTGAACTGCCATCACCTTGCGTGTGTTGGGTATGTACACCAGGTATCCGTTTTCTCCTTCAGTGTAACCCACAAACTTTCCTTCCAGTGCCTTGGGTTCAAGTTTGCTGAATTCTCTGTCCCTCTTCCTCATGAAGACTGTGCAACCAAAAAAAGATAATTTACTAATTAGAAGCTTAGGTTTTATACCTCTCATTAGCTCTGCTGGGCATTTTTCTTCTCCTCGTCTCACAACCAAGTTTCTGATCCTTGCTGCGTGAAGAATTGCTGCTCCCCACATCATCTTGGAAAGTCCTGAGTCAATGAGCAAACATCTTGCCATCTCCAGCAGTGTCCTGTTGCACCTCTCAGCTAACCCATTCTGTTGTGGCGTCTCTGGTATGGTCTTCTCCTGTAGAATGACTGCATCTAAGCAGTACGTCTTGAACTGCTTTGAGAGAAACTCCTTCGCATTGTCTTGCCTCAGCTTCTTGGGCGTCCCCACACTGAGAACAAATTTCTTCAGGCTGGCATATGCTTCACTCTTTACCTTAAGCAATTTCACAAACACAAACTTCGTGTACTGGTCTGCAAACACTATGCAGAAGCGGAACCCTGACAGTGACTCTACTCTGAAAGGTGCCATCACGTCTGTGAACACCCTCTCCAGCTTCTCTTCTGCTTGGGTCTCTGCCACTCTTGGTACTGGAGTCTTTGTGATCTTGGCCAATGCACACACATTACATACATCATCGAGTTCCCCCACTGTCTCTGGTGCATTCCTGACCGCATCCGTTTGATTCAAATGACCAAATCGTCTGTGCCACTTCCTTGCACTGTCAAGTTCCACGCTGTTGGAACTCATCTTGAATTCTAGAACGCTGCAGGGCAAGTAAAACAAATTATTTTCGTGTGTTAGTTTTACCCGAGTTCCCTTCTGGAGTTTCATGCAGCTGTTTCCTCTCTCGAAAGTGAAGCTATGTCCCCACTCCGTGCATCTTGAGACTGATAGGAGGTTTGAAGAATAGTCCGGCACACACAGAACATTTTTGAGTTCGCATTGGAATTCCCTTTTGTTTGAGGGTATGTTGATCCTCACACAGCCTCTGCCCACCACTCTGGAAGCCTCTCCGTTGGGAATTCTGACCACTGATTGAATGGGCACAAAGTCCAGGAACGCATCGATGTTCGTCACTATGTGATCTGTACAACCACTGTCCACTAGCATGCCTGCTGTCTTCCACTGGGTAAGAGCTGCCCAGCATTCCTCGTCTGGTGTAGCCAATGTTGGACTCATTGCCACTGACCCTTTTTTGCCTCCATCTCTTTGTCTCTTGCATGCCCTGTCTAGGTGACCCTTCTCACCACACTTGCTGCATTGTGCTGTCTCCTTCGTCCTGCAGTCCTTGGCAAAGTGTCCAGGGATCCCACACACAAAGCAGTTTCCTTTCTTGGGTCCCTTCTTGAAGTCACGCTTCACTGCCAGTGCCACTGAACCACTTTGTCCCTTGTGTCTCTGCACCGTGCTCTCATGAAAGTTCTGCAGCCTTTTCCTCAACTCTGTGAAGTTCGTTGCCGGGTTGAAGCTTTCCTGTATAAAAAACTTTCATACCTCATTGGCAGACCATTGAGGACCAAGGGGTTGAAGAGGGTCTCTGAGACTGCTTCCCCTACTTCTTGTAGCCTTGTGAGCAACTCCTGTCCTCTGATGAAGAAGCTGTCCAAATCCTCAGAACCCTCGAGCTGCAGTCGAGCAAGCTGTGCCACTGAAGTCATCACTGTCGGTGTCTCCACACTCTGACACAGTTGTGAAAAGAAAGATACTAAGAAGAAAAGGATTATGACTGTCAACAACAAGTTAGTTTTGTTTTGGAAATTAATTTTATGACTTAGAAAATTGCTGGGCCCATAACCTGTTGGGTTATGGACTTTCGCAAGAGGAATAAAAAGCGTTTTTAATTAAGTAAAAGAATTAATTTCTCAAAAATGAGAGAATAAAAAAATAATATTTTACAGTAGAATTTAGAGATTTACAGGAGAGATCTGATTATTAGATCAAGATGGTGATTTGAATTTGGGGATGAAAAAGGACTCAAAAATCAGCTGTATATATACCCATTATCAGTGTGAAAAAGTCAAGATACAAAACTAATCTTAGCACCGTGATTTATAGTGGGGGTCGCAAAGGTTACCCAATATGGTTTGCTTCTGCAAATCAGTCGCAAAGGGAACCATAAATGGAATGCAATTGCACTTTTCTAAGAATTCATTCACACTTCCGGAGATATCATCATCATTTATTACATGCTGGGAAGATTTTACATCAATTAATCTAACTGTAATAATAGTTATCTAGATTCACAAATTTGAACCGAATATTGACTCTAAGCACCATTTCTTGACGATTCATTTATATAATTTCTTTGATCGAAGTTATATTGCTTGTCTTTCTAATCTGGTAAGTCAAAATTTCTTTCTAATTCTCACTAAGTTTAGGACTATAGTTTGATCGATATTCTAACAGATATTATAGTTGCTTGTCACTTGGTCCTACTCAGCTTAACTTGAGTAGGGATTCTGAGGAGCCAATTGTCTTTAGCTAAATTATGTTTGGATTTCGCAAGGTGAAATCTATTACTTAGCTTATATCGCCTGATTTGACAGGCAAGAATGTCGACAAGATTAAATTGTACAACCGCTCGAGATATATCAAATGAAGAGAGTGAGGAACAAAAGTAGTTACTAAACAAGGAGGCTCGGGAATGTGCGTACGCACATAATGTTCTGACCCCGCTCCTCCACATTCTTGACTTAATTGGCTACCAAATGATAAGGAGATAGAAAACTTTTAAAAACATACATATCGTTCAATAAAACAGAAATGGAATACAATAATGCCACGCTAGAGGTCCAATGGAACTTGTTGTTAATAGGACAACTAGAAAAGACAATATTAAAATAAAATAAACATTATTTACGACCAAAACTCGGTCTATATTTAAAAAAACCAGAACCAAATCAAACTCGCAGCAGATAAAACTTTAACAAAACAAATATAACTGTACTTCATTAGAAAAAATATTGGACCTGCCCTCAACGCGACTGGGTAACAGGTCGACAAAAAGAGCAAAAAGGTGCGAAGTTCAAAGATAGGTTTCAATGTTTGAAAACAATTAATTTCAAAGTGATTAATATCATTAGATATTAACCGAAATTGCCAAAATGTTCATTAATATTTCTATAGGAAGCAATTGAGATCTTTCATTGTCCAATGTACGTCATAAGTCTACAAAAAAAGAACAAACACCAGGAAAATTAAAAATTTCAATTAAACTTTTCGCAAAAATGGCAGGGAAGCCGTTAAAATCATCGATTTTTCACTAAGAGCATCAGCAAGGTTCAATTGCTCACTATTTTGAAGCAAGTGGGACCCACCATTCAAATTACAAATTTAAAAAAACGAAAATCCTTTAAAATGTACAACTATATAAAAAATCATAAACAGTTTACGTAATCTCGTAGTAACAGCAGTAGCAAAGTCGAGAAAAAAATAGGTGGAACTAAATTGGTTATAACAATTATACAACAGGTCACTGGAAACAGGTTGTGATCTGTCCTTTCAGAAACTAAGCTAGAAATCGACCGAACAACGAGAGTAAGTCACGAGACTACAAAAGAAAAACAAATACAATCAGAAGCCTGAACTTCAAACAATTTTACGAAAACAGTGTTCGAGGCACTATAATTCTAAAATGTTATCTGCAAGAATTGTAAACCATCACTTGCTTCTCATTGGACAATCAACCAGTCCTCATTATTAAAGGACTACATAGAAATGACAACAAAAGAATCCAAAAGTTGAACTTTATAGAAATCTTGAAAATGTCTCATGAAACCAAATGAAAGAAGCCGTCAGTCGAAACATATACCAAGAAAACATTGTTTGACTGAAAGTAGTTGAGACGTCTTATTTATGCGATTGCGTAACATGAGGACAAAAATAAAAAAGGAGACAGGTGAAAGAATTTTTTTTAAAAGATATTTTGAAAGCAATTAAAAGAAATAACTATAAACCGACATCTTTATAATTGGTCCGGCTATACGTCCTGCGAAATCAATTGAGACCTATCACTATCAAGTATATGTCGTACCACAAGAAGAAAGGCAAACAGGCAAAAAAGTCTACTAATTTTTGCAAGAGAACTGTGTCTCAGCCCAAAAGCATAAACTATTCAAGAAAAACAATTAAAATATTCTGATACGCCTTTTTTCAACGCTATGCATTTTCCCAACTATCAATTCCTTCAATTGGACCTATCAATAATGTGATAAATCGACAACGAAACAAAACGAAAATGTTCAATTATGCTCAAAATACAAAAACTTTCGAAAACTCGTATTTTCAAAACCATGAAACTATACTTATTATAAAACCGTTAAAAACATTAATTTAAAACCCAAAAGAAATGTTTTCTGCATGTTTTTACTGACACTACGGCAAAAAAATTCCAAAATTCACTGACAATTTCTTAAAACAAATGAAGTCAAAGTCATCAGAGGCATAAGATAACAATTGAAAACATTGTCTAGGTTTACTTGTACCTCTTAAAAATCCTATTGGAACTTTGATTGGGGATATTAAGTCATTGGATAGAAATGTATAACAAATGAAAGCTAAACAAAAGAAGCCCATAAAATTTTACGAAAAAAATGGCCACAGCCAAAACTATGGGCTCATTTTTAAAACCGCAATAAAATGCAATTGGGCCTCATTTCTGTAAATTTTACCTGTCAAGGCTGATTTGCAATTCTTATCAGTAATTTTCATAAAAATCTTTAAATGCTCAATTTTTTTTAAATGGCCGCGACCCATTAAAACCTAAATATTTTTTTAACGTAAGGATCCATGGTGAGAACAAGATCAGCCCTGGTATTGCTGCGCGGCTACAAAAACACTCAATTATTCAAATGATTGCGAAAAAAACAAATTTTAAACAAAATTTTTCAGTATATCAAAAAGAAATAATGCATTTTGTATAATTATAGAGTTTAAATTTGCAAAAAAAACTGGCCAAATTAGAATTCCAGAAGACTCCTAAAGCCAGTGGCACTACAACTAACCCTCTTTTTGAGCTTTCACAGAGTATTCCCGAAGTTTCAAGGTGTCCACTTCCAGCAAACTTAAATAAATTGGGTTAAAAAAGCATATTTGGTCCAATTTTTGACAAAAAAATTCTGAATTCTTAACAATTTAGTATAAATTGTACCCAAAAACACGGACGGAACATGGAACATTTCAGCAACCCTACTCTATGTTTTTAAAAAATCAATAACAATACCTTTAACAATTTAAACATATTTCACCAAAAATTGACTCAAATTTGGAATATAAGGAAAATGTGAATAAACACAGCTGAAAATCTTCTATTACTCACAAAAATTTAAACCTCGATAACTCCCTGTAAACAGCAAAAATCAAAAAATTTCTTTAATTCCTTATTCTACGCTGGACGAGCTTTCTAACGATACCACTCAAAACTCTCTACGATGATTATGTCGCTCAGCCAAAAATGACTGGACAAAAAACTCATTTGAGTACATAGTTCCTCCCCCACTAAATTGGGTCGGTATAATATTTATTTCACAAAGAAAGAAATATACTAAGAGACATTCAGGTGAAATGATGAGCAAAAATGTGCTGCTATTTTAGACAGCAAAATGAACTAAAAATGTAACGCAAAGATTATAAAGAATTTTTGGTGACAATTTTAAGAAATTAAGATCGAAACAAACGGAATACTTGCAGTAAATTTATTTAAATGAATGCAGATTTTTCAGCAGTAGCCTAAAAATTAAAATATAATCTATATGACCGAAAATTTCCAAAAGAATTTTTTTCTCAAAGTTCTGTATTGAAAACATTTCTATGTCTCTCTGTTTTCTGCTGGTTAAAAATTTTGTACGAACCATTTTTCTCTCCACCACAAAGAGGTTTAAGAAAATTGAAGATTTTCACACAATTAAGAATCCCAAAATAGCAAAAATCAACTTTGAATATACAAAACTAGAAGCGGAAAAATGAATTCTTTTCTAATTCTAGAGCTGTTTTGCAAAATTTTTCTTATTTTATCAGAACTTACTATTTATTTATTTTCGAAACCTCGGGGACGTAAAAAATGCTTTCTTGAAATAAACAACTTATCATCCACATTGAAAAAACGGAAATATCTTCTTATCTTTTATTTGTATTCATTATGTCCGAGAAGATTCTTCGAACTTATCTCCTCTAGTATAATGAAAAACAGATCAGTTTCAGATTTAGAAAGTTTATGGTTTGTCAGGTTAAAAAAATTAAAACAACGTTCAGTTTTCGAAAATGAGAAAAATGTTTTTTCGTTTAGAAAATGCTCTTTGAACTAATCGTTTCGTCTTTGGTTATTTCAGTAAGTAGAAACACCAGATAGTTCATTGATTGTAAACTTCTCATATAAAAAACAAAAATTTCTTTTGAAAGAAAATTTTTTCTTTTTCAGTTCACATAAAAATTATCAAATTTTCCTATTGTAAAAAAGCTTTCTTAAATGACTGAAAGGGACAAAATGCAAACTTTTGCAGTCAAACAAATATCTTCAACGGCACTCAATAAGAGCTTTTAGGAACAACTTCAACATTTGATTACATTTTAGACGAAAAAATTGTCAAAAGAGTTCAAAAATTGTCAAAAGAATTTTAAAAAAGGAAAATTTCATAAGAAAATTTGCTGAAATTGCGGTTTTAAAAATTTAAAATCCCAAAATTGTGTTTTTTAAACTTAGCTGTTAACTTACATGCGAGGTTTTTGAAAAGAAATAGGCCGATTATGCTCATGAAACATCAAAAATTACATAATATTTCTAAAAACTTCAAAAAGTTTATTTCAGATCTTATTGTAAAGCTTACGAATACCGAGACATTTGCCTGAATATTTCCACACTTAATTTTCTAGAAAAAACAATTGGGACACAAAAAAACAGTGATGAACACTGAGTAACGATCAGATGCCGATTTGAAAAATTTGAAAACTTTTGATTTTGTGGCGAGGATTATATTTTTGAGTTGCTTGTTTGTGTGCGTGCGCCCAATTGTGTGAGTGTATGTATGTATGGGTATGCCCTTATTAGGATCACCAATACAATTGCCTCAAGGTGTAGAAACCTTTTTTTCCAGAAACAATCAATGCAAAAGAAAGGCAACTAACTTTGAGTAAAGATCAGATACCAAAAAAATTTTTTTTAAATTTTTTGTTCCGAGGTCTGTATTTGTTTGTGTGCACGCTTGTTGTGGGTGCATGTATGGGTGTGCGTCTTGGTAATATGCGATTGCTGTGTGTGAGAAAGATTATGTGTGTTCCTTCAAATGTTAGACAAATAGAATCAGAGTGCAAACAAAATCAGAGTGCAAAAAATGAAAACAAAATTAGCAAAAATTTACTTATTTTTTTTTACAAATTGCGGCTCTATGTGCGGCTTCAATGCCAAAAAGGTTTTTAAATCTCGCTGATAACACATCTGCGAGGTTTTGAAAAATTGATTATTCCATAATGTGCATGAAACATCAAAAAGATACACGATTTCGAAAAGTTCATATCAGATATTAGCGTCAATTTTAAGATTGCCGATAGAAATATCATGAAATCCGCAACATTTTTTCAGAAAAAAAACAATCGAAACATAAATCAACGGTGAGCAACCTTGAGTAAAGATCAGATGCCAAAACGAGAGTTTTACATTACAGGTTTTCGGTGTCTGGCTTTGTATGTGTGTGTGCGCGCTTTTTTGGGTGTATATGAGTGTCTGTGAAGTTGCCGAGTATGTGGCAAAATTAGAAAAATTACTTATTTGTTGCAAATTGATCAAAAATAAGTCGAAAACCAAATTGTGTTTTAAGTCTCGTTAATGACAAATTTGAGATTTTTTATAATTAATGGTCCTATTATGCTCCTGAATTATCAAAACTGAATAAAAATCTACAAACTTCAAAAAGTTACATTTCGAAGTTTAGTGTCAAAATTACAGTTACCGATACGACTGTCTTAAAAAGTCTACGCCCAGTTTTTTTAGAAAAAAAAACAAATGACCTAAATGAACAGTGACGAACCTTCCAAATACAAAAATTAAAAATTTTTTTTTTGGTATTGGGCTTTGTATTTGTTTGTTTGTAATTTTTAGTTTGTGCGTTTGTATGATTCTTTCTGTGTGTTTCAAATTACACTACACATACCATTCTAAAATTTTTTGAAAAGTTTTCGTTTTTGTCCGCCGACAGACGGCATTTTTGGGTTCAAACAGTACAACTAATTTTCTCCAATGCATATAAATTTCTTTTGGATCTCCCAATGGTTTCTCTGACAGAATTTAAAAGTTGTTTTGCAGCCTTGAGAAGTATATTGCAACATTCTGTGCTACGCGCAGACTCCCACGAGCCGCCCTGTTAATAAATATTTGCCGTCGTCTTACATCACACACGTGCCAACGTCTAAATTTCTAATGACAACGCCAAAAAAATTACCGGAGGTTCTGAAGAATTGAAGAACTGGGTAAGCAGCAAAAAGAGGCTTACAGTTTCACTTTCGACGTTGTCCACACTATCATCGTCAAAGTAGAGGCCATAATCAATTTGCTACCATTAACAAATGTATTGGATGCACACAAAAATGACAATCATCATCCCTAATCACTCTTATTAATCGCTCCCATACTGCGCTACCACTACATTTGCAATCAACAAAACATGAAATCTTGTCGCAAACCTGAAGTCTTGGCGAAACCTGCAGCCATTTCTAAACCAAATTTGGATACGTAGGGTACACGCGTACTTGACAACACTGAGGAATCGTGTGAGGTGAGCGGAAGGTAATGATAATTCGCTCACTATCTTGAGTTACTCTTTACCGCTTTCTTCTACTTGAGCATGTCACCGAATCGTGACTACTAGTCTTCCAAAGCTTCCAGTAAGAGCCCTTCGAATTTTCAATTTACGTCTAGTTTAACAGTTTCGATTAATCTCATTCACAGACTAGGCACTCAGAGAACTGCTCAGCAACCTACTGAGATTGGGCTTTACCAAGTTGTCCCGTTTCTCGAGACAAAAAGTCACAAAGTTTGTTTTCCATGTAAAAACGATCAGACAAAAATGACTAAAACGAGAAATCGTATAAACAAGACCAGCAGGACTAAAGTAGTTTCTACAAACCATATTTGAAAGCAATTGAGCGCATCGGACAGAAGCCCGAAAAACATTTATGCATCACTGTGAAACAATTACCTTCTCCCCTACAATCAGAGAGTGACTTTGAAAGTCCATTTTAATGACCCAAGAAAGTAGGTAGCAGTCATAGCGAGAAAAGGGGTCATCTGCAACCAAAAATCTATTTGCAAGATTGAAAACAACCACACCCATGAAAGTAAAATACTTCATGCACTACATTCAGCTCGAAACATCGTGAATCACGATAAAAATATCTGCTTTGAGATTTTTGAGACGACAAAATGATTGTCAATATAAAGCTTTAAATACCGGAAACCAGAGAAGTCCAAAACAGCAACTGAAAGAAATTTCAGGAAACTTAAATCGCTATCTTAGACCTCAGAAAACAAAGTGTAGAGGTCAATTAGATGTATATTTACACAACAAACTGAGCAGACTAAAACTATTTACACGTATTCAGAATGACATTTGCAATTACAATCAACATATTTACTAAACATGTATTTACAGATATATATTAAAATATAACCAATTTTTGAACAATACTTTCTAGGAACGCAAGTCTTCGGTCTATGTTTTTGGTTGGCAGCATCGCTGCTGTTATTTCCAGTTGCTGTCTGCTGCACTTTTACATTGTCCAGCCCTGAAGTTAACTCCTCCCCTTTCATTTCGCACTGTTCTGGGTTGAAATCCTTCAAACTGATTGCCTGGAATCTGACTTCAGTATCCATTCCTGGTAAGATACCTCTGGCAACATTCATTATCGGCTTCAACACTCCTTGGTACTGGATTAGATCGTCAACTAGCACTGCAACTTCTTTAACGCCTCGCGATGGAGTTTTAGAGTAGTTCCAAACTCGAATTTGTGAAACTGGTTGCGGTTTATCAAATATTATGTAGATCTTGTTGTTCACGTTAGGGAAAATAGGCGCTAACCAAGAATGACTTCCATCACGTGATGAATTTACCCCATCTACAAGTTTATCAGGTGTCCGAATGTCCGCTTTCACATTCTCAAGCTCATTTACGCTTCGTGGATATGCATCGATTTGACTCTGTTTGATAGAAACTTTCCTATTTTTGTCGTCTACGAACTCAATTCCGTCTAAGCCGACATAATACAAATCATTTTGACTGCTTTGAATCATGATGGTGAACACGAAACCACAAGGACAATCTGTCTCCACGTTACCACCAGCCTTGTACTTCGAAAACTCAATCCTTTGACAAAAATTATAACATGTATGACCAGGTGCACGTCTCAACGTATAGCCTTCTTCAGGCGGTGAAATTTCAACATCATCAAGGAACACTTTCAGACGTTTAACACCTCTAAACGAATCCTCCCAGCTTTTATTGTAATTCCAGACGTCGAAACCCGAAACGCTTTTAGTTTCAGAGGGCAGTGTAATAGTCAAAGTATGCCTGCTATGTTGTGTAAAAGGTATCAACCACATATGTCGTTCATCGCACGTAAAATTTGTTCCGTCAACTAATTTGTCAACTGTTCTCAAGTCCTTTTTGTACTCTGGTAAACAGTTCAGATCTGGCGGATTGGCCTCTAACATCGAGGCATTCAACTTTATTGGTTTCAACTTTTCATCTAATAACTGAATGCCAGACAGACCCATGTAAAAAGCATCACCCCATGGTTCTAAAAACTGAAACTGCACTTTGCTACATCTCTTTGTCGCCACTTTTGGCATTTCCAAGTTATCAGTAATGTTTAACATACTCTCGACTGCACAATCCGCTGATGGAAAGTTTACGTAGCCAGGTTTCTGATTGGACGCGACTGTAATTGGCCGACCTTCATCATCGCCTGCGGTCATTGGTCGAGCCGACTCATCACAATTCGTGGACTCGTTCCAGTCGTTTAAAAACAGTTCATCGTTTTCCGAAACAAGACTTAGAATATTTGAATCCATAGTTAACATAATCGTATCTCCATACGTCTCTTTGTAATTTTCACCAAGTTCCCCTGCTCTCTGTATTTCTCCTCTGAATACAGGATTTCCATCAAGATGTACCTGGACCAATTTGGCTCCTCGTGAGGAGTGTACTCGAGATTTGTTGTAATTCCAGAATCTTAACATGGCCAAAGTGCAGTTCCGTTCAAAAGTTATGAATACGAAATGGTTTTCGGATGTGGTAAAGGGTGCCAGCCACATGTGTGTATCGTCACGCGTGTTATTAACACCATCAACTAAATTAGTAACGACTCTTGGATCCTTTGAATACTCGGGTAGTACATTGATATCCGAGGGGTCAGCTTCGATTTTGGCTATGCCAACTTTCTGACCATTGCTATCGAAAAGTTCTATTCCATTCAAACCGACATAATGCTTGTCACCCCATGTGGACAAAATGTTGATCACAAGTCGAGATCCCGAGGGCAGTTCAGGGATCATAAATGAATCCCAGTCACAAACTTTCAATTCAGATGAGAAATTTGATTTAGCTTTCGCGGAATCAGGAATTGAGCTGGTCGAATCAGATGAGAAAGTCCGAATAGACAAAGGGTTTGTAATTTTAGGTGTCTTTTTGCTTCCTTTTTCTTCTCTTTCAATTTCTTTCAGAATATCTAAATCACTCTTTTCATTTCGATCAGTTCGCCTGCCAGACCTTGCTCGCTCAAAGGCAAAGATGTGTGACCAACTTTCGTCCAGTCGATCGTTACCTCCAGTTTGCTTGAACAGTTCTTCATCTATTACATCACCTTGAGCAGCTTCATGCTTAGACCCAGGGGTAGGCGTGGGTTGGTAATGAAACTCTTCATTCGTAGTCAAGTCCAAGGAGTCAAAAATTCCAGAAAGCTTAACCAACTGTTTTCGTTTCGGTTGTTTTTCTATCTTTTTGCTCTTGATACCAGCAGGCGTTGACTTTTTGGGCGAGGAATTGTTTTTGTTCAACAGCGCAGAATTTCTTCCACTTCCATTTGATTGGTTCAAAAGCTCCTCCAATGAAAATTCAGAATCATCCACAGGGATATTCTCAATTGCTACTTGGCTTTGCTGTCCAAAAGTTTTGCTCCTAGTTGCTTCTGGGCTGAGCACAAAAGACTTGGAAATACTTTCGCTGCTCTCAAATTCTAAGTCTTCTTTCTCTTCTAATTTAATTAGTTTTTCATAATCAAAGATATGATTACCGCAGCCCTTTTCCAGTTCGCCACTGTACACCAAAACATTGTTTACTTTCACCTCAAAATTCTTCACCCCCTTCGCCAAATCTTTCAACGACTTATTATAATTCCAGAGTTTAACGGCATTCACTTTTTTACAAGTATTCAAAGTAAAAAATAATTCAACTGGGTATTTGGTATACATACACGACCACATGTTTGAAGATTTTGTTGTCTTTGTCTTTTTATTTAGCAGAACTTTCATGTCACAAGATTGCTCCACGGCATTAATGACCGAACATTTCGAGCACTTGATTTCTGTCGAGTTCTCGTCCAAAAATTGCACACCAGTTAAGCCAATCTGTCTAGAATCTCCCCAATTTGAGAGCAATTTTAGACAAATAGTTATTGTATTTTCAGATGACTCAAGAACATTCACAGAGTCACGTATGTTCGAAGCTGCAAATGTATCCTTCTCATCAAAACTATTGCCAAAATTGTAATTTTGAAGTCGAGAACTAGACCTTGAGGGAAATTCGCCTTCCGAAGAAAAAGAAACCACCGATACCTGACTTTCGGGTCGTTGCGTTCCACTGACTAATTCACTCTGTGAGCCAGAACGATAATCGGACGTTTGAGTTTGAATTTCAACCATGTCTGAAGGCTGTGATCCAGTTTCAGCTGATAACGAGGCGCTTTGCATCAAATGCTGGAGGCCAAATTTTTCACCAGATGAAGAAATTTGATTGTTCACTCGATACGTCTTAATTGCAGCATATGTCGGCTTTTCAGACGATGACTTCAATTCATTGGCTGAAGTTCCAAGATTCTGGCCGACCGATTCCATTGTAGACATTGATTTGCTAACTTTGTCAAAACTTTCAATTTGAGAGAAACCTTGTCTATCACCAGAAGTATAGGCAGGCCTGGCGCTTTTCACTTCTTTAGGAGTGTAAAACTCAGCCAGATCTTTACTTTCTGCAGCTAATGCTTCAAGCAACAGCCTCCGTTGATCCACACCCAGTTTCTTGAACTTTTCGACAACATCTTTGATATCGTTATCAGGGTAACTTACACTGTCGTTTACTGAATTTATGTCTCCATCGATTGAGTTTGGCTCATATGCTGTCGAAATAGACGTATTTTCCAATTTAGGGGTAATTATTGCAACATTTTCTAGTAAATTTGAGACAGGTTCTGCAGACGAACGCCCTTTTGGCGTTTCAAAAGGAGGCTTATTAAAGCGGCCAGTCGGGGTGTAACACCTCGGCTCACTTTTTGCACTGCTTGATTTCAGTACTTTTGCCTCTTTATTTTTCTTCGGGCCACCCGATCCAAACTCAATAACAACACTTTCCTTCAAATCTTCCTGAATTTCACTATCCGAGGGTGTTTCGTCCATCAAGCTTTCGCGTACACTTTCCCTCAACACTTCATCAAGTCGTAGACTTTGACGTAAAATGTCGCATTCCTTTTGATCAAAAACTACTTCGTCATTTAGATCACGCTTTTTGTCACTTTCACCTCCGAAATTGGAATTCGATGCCGTCAATGAACCTGAACAACTATTTTCATCTGAGGCAATTAGAACACCCGAATCAAAATCGTCACTGTGTGTGAAATCTTCGGAGTACTTGTACTGAAATTCGGAGCCTTCAAACTTCAGTTTTCCATCTCTGTGAGTCAGAATTTCAATATCATTATCTTGGGTCCATTTCTTGCGCTTAGCAGGAGCGGTTCGCGCCCTTTCAGCAGTTGCATCACCGCCACTTTCAATTTCCTTTGAGGTTTTCCTAGCCGTTGGTTGATGCTGTGACTTCCTTAATCCTTTACTTATAACTTGAGTATCAAACTTTGAGGACGTGTTGGCTCCATTTATGTACAAGTTGAAACCTTTTTCCTTTTCATTTTGCAATTTCTCGTCACAATTCATCTCTAGTAGCTGCTTTTTCATCCGATTGCGTTCCTCAAGTTTCATCAGATACTCGTCATGTTTAGTTTCAATGTTCTCATGATCAGGCTGACTTGATGATCCTATGAACAAGAATAAATCAAAGCAAAAAGATTTAAGAAACATTGAAAGATGTCAAAAGCCCCATTTCACCTGTCCACTCCACCAAAGCAGTGTCCTTCTTAAAAACATAGCCGGCAGATTGCCGGAAAATAGCCGCGATAGGCGCTTCAGGCCTTCCATGGATTTGAAGCAACTAAAAAGATAGACAGATTGACCACCAGTCCTTTAATAGACCACTAGACATTTTGGGTTAGATCCGGTCTGTCATTTTTATGAGACACATACGCCCTAAGGGAGCTTTTTCAAAAATATTCAAAACCATAAACTCAAGACTCTAATACTCAAGAATTAGGGAAAATACGTTTAGCAATACTTAGATGCACACTATTGATCTTTAACTAGTAAATTGTCATAAAATTTAAAGTTCATTAAGTGATTTCACAAGTCATTTTTTTAAGTGAGGTAAGTTCCCAGTAACTTCACCACTCTAAGTACTTGAAGGACTACCAAACGCGGCTAAGGGCCTCTAATGAAGCTTGATGCCCGCTGACCTTTACCTGTTTATCCCGTTTTGAAAGCTCAGTCATGAAAAGTCATGAAAGTCAGGGTAAGACAAAAAAAATCTGTTAGACGAAGTAAAAAACATAGCAGGACAAGTCCTGACGTACAATTCAAGGAATTTTCATTGACTAAACAGAAAAAACTAGACCTAGAATGGACTAAGAATTAATTGAGAAAAGCATTTTTTAAAAAAATCAGATAAAAATATAAGAAATCTGGCCCAAATTCGATATTGTTTTCTTTAACTCAGAGTAGTTTTCATCAAGATAATTTTCGTTATCCATTTTTCCATTATTATAATTTTTCAATATATAAAAAATGACTAAACTAGATAAACTCATAGAATTAAATAAACTAGAAAAAGAAAATAGAAAGAATAGATTAGAAGATAAATTAAAACAAGAATATTATGGAGACATAGAAGAGTTATTTGATCCTTTATCTAAAACACTAAATGCAAAAAATGAACAGAATCTAGCATTGGGTGAACAAATATTAAGAGCAATTGATTGGCAAAATTAAGAGTTAGATAAGAAAAAAACTAAGATGATAGAGCAAACTAGAAACCAGGCATTAATGAAGCCCGATTTTTCCAATAAAACCTTAAAAGAAACTCAAGATATAGCACCAGTTTATGTCGATACAAAAACAGCCAAACTTCTTCATGACATGGGGGCTCAAACTAATCCTCAATATTCGATCTCGTAAATTTACCTACTAGGAGATATAAAATGCATGGTGTTAATATAACTCTAGAGCAGGGTGCATTTATAGTTAAAATTTAATATATATGAATTTTCAGATGGGTTTATAAACTTTCTTACTAATCCAAATGTAACATATGGTGATAATATCGAAGAAGATGAAAACAATATTAAAAGCTTTTTATTTGATATTAGAGAACAAGAAGAGTATATTGATCAGGGAAGCTGCTTCGTAGATGAAGAGACTGAAGCTCTAAACGAAAAAGGTAGAGATGATTTAAAAGATCTATATATAAATAATTAAAAATTTAGAGATGAAGTTATGAATTTCGTTGGAGATAAAACTGGGTTGGGTAATGAAAAAATTTTTAGATAAAAGATATAAATATAATACTCTTAATAAGCTAGGCATGGAAGTTTTAGGTATGTTTACCTTCTCTAAAGATCATGCTAGAAGTTTAAATGAAATTATGGCTAGTTAAAAATAATAATAAATATATAAAAATAAAACTGTAAGGATAAAGTTGGATTAGTTATAAGAGTTAATAAATAAATATAAATATAAAACTGTAAATATAAAATAAATAAAGAAATAATTATAAATAAATAATTATAAAAAAATATAAGTATAATTATAAATACAAATAAGTATAATTATAAATATAAATAAATAAATAATTGAAACTATAAATAAATATAAATTTTTTGATTACTTATAAATAATGCATGAAATGTTTAGACTGTATTATAGATGTGGAACTCCACACACTTTGCTTTTTCGTTATAAAAGAGAACATAAAGATAAAGTTAGTAAGTGTGCATGTGGAAATCAAACAATAAGTGGTAATTGTTTTTGATTACTTATAAATTTCGATTGCTCATAAATAATGCATATGAAATGTTTAGATTGTAATTATAGATGTGGAACGCCACACACTTTGCTTTTTCATTATAAAATAGATTATAAAGATAAAGTTAGTACGTGCGCATGTGGAAATCAAACAACAAGTGGTAATTGTGTGGAAGAAATTTCTTCTAAGTTAAGGGGTGCTGCTTCAAAATGTTCTAGCGCTAGCTCTAGCTCTAGTTCTATCTTTAGCTCTAGCTCTAATCCTAATGCTGAATCTAATCTGCGAAGCAGTTTCACTGATTATAATTCTAATTCTAATTCTGATTCAAATCTGCGAAGCAGTTGGGGAACCAAGGGCGAAGCCCCTTTTTCTGATTCTAATTCTGATTCTAATTCCAATTCTAACTCTGATTCTAATTCTAATCTGCAAAGCAGTTGGGGTACCAAGGGAGAAGCCACTTTACCATGCCACGGACGGAGCCCGTTCACTGATAGTCATATAGAAACAAAATTTGATATAAATAAAATTTGTAATAGATGTAGAGCTATAAAACAAATAACATGTTTTGATAAAAAGAAGGCAATATGTAAAGAATGCAATTCCACTAAGGTTAAGTGTGAATATTGCCCTTCGATTATTAGCTTTAGTGGGTTAAGGAGCCATATAAAAAATTTTCATAAAGATATAGATCTGGCCGGGGGCATTAATCTACGAAGGGGCTCTGCCCTTGGTTCCCCAAGCAGGTTCCCTGATAAAGAAATAAAAGAAGAATCAGAGTATTATAAATATTATCTAATATATTGTAAATAAAAAGCCAAAGGTATAGATATAGACAAATTATTAGAGTAGATTACAAAAAATTATCTGCGAAGCAGGTTCCCTGATAAACCTTATCTCCAGCCTTATCTCAAGCCTTATCTTTAATAAAATTATAGGCTAGAAATATAATAATAAAATTTTTTGAAAATTAAGAGATAAGCGAATATCCACATACTTGTGCATTATTCTGAGTAGGAAACTATGCGCAACTGAGCGCGTGCGCATGGTGTGCGTAAGCATGCGGGTTTTGGCTTATTTTTGGCTAATTTTTATTTTTGATTGTGCTTATAGTAGTGGATAAAACAAGGCTACCAGTTAGCAGACGGCTTGGTCCATTTCCCGAGTTTTTACGAGGGAAACTGGACCAAGTTGGCTGGTGGCTGGTAGCCTTGTTTTATCCACTACTTTTATCTTATTTCAATTACCCGATAACTTCAGAAAACACCATAATAGCAAGAGGTGGACTTCCTAAGAAGTGTATAAATCCTCAGTACCCGCAAAAGTAATTTCCGTCAAATTCTGAATTAAAAAATAGACGAATTGTTCTGCAACAAACTGCGCGTGGCTGGCTTTCATTGTAGCCAGTTAACGTTAAGGGAGGCTAACCTCAGTGGCAAGAGAGCAACAACGGAACTGCCATCTAAAGCCCTCAGCTTTTACCAGCTTGTCCCACGATCAAACGAAAAATCGCTTAAAAATACAAATATTTGCTACAAACGTTGTTTGAAAGCATTTAAACAATCGATTGGCTCTAGTAGTCGCTATCTTAAGCATACGGAAACCTATCTCCACTGGATGGGGCAAAGAAGGGCATGGGCATAAGTGGCGAGGGGGGGGGGCACCTACAATTTTCCTTTCTTTCCACCGAGCATTTACGCTTAGCACAGCGGAGTTCGGGTGTGTCATGTGGGGGTCAAAAACTCCAACAACTGCTCTTCCCACACAGAATTTATGCCCCCACAGCAGTTTCGGTGAGTAGCATATATAGATGCCAGTATTATCAAATTTGGCTGGGCTGCTACAGATCACACAATACGGGATCTCTTTATGTATGCCAGTCAAACTTGACAAAAGATATAACAAATCGAAGGCAAAGATATATGCCTAAGACCTGTCTGTGCTATAAGTCTCAATTTAAAATAGTTGGGGTGCTGAAAAGTTCAATTAATTAAATACATAGTTTAAATGAACAAGCTTACACTGAGTAGTATTAAACCGGGTTGAGCTGTTACTTGATTGTGTTGTTGTTAAGTGAGTGCGTCGTTGAAACTTCTTCCAGTCGATTTCTCACAAGTATGTTCTGTTGGAAAATTTGCTAAGTTGGAAATCTTTAATAAAATTTCTCTGTTTAAATTTAGGAATTTATTTTGCAAGAAAAATGAAGCAGTTGTCTGCTGCTGGTCGTTGGCTCCGTTATTTGTCTCTAATTTTATTCCGTCCCACTTCGCTGAGAGAAACAATTAATTCCTCTCAGCTCCGTTTGGGCCGATAGGGAGCGAATCACAAACTCACGTTCATAGTGAGGTGCTTCTTAATTTTCCTATTGGCCGAGAAGGCAAGAGAATTAACTCTTTTTTATCTCACGGAAAAATTATTGAAACTCCAAAAAATAATAAAAATCTAAAAATCTGAGAGCATCAATTATTGATTTCGTAGGCGCCTGTTTTCTGCTTTTCCCCTCTTCTAAAACCGCAACAATTATGGTTTTCTTGGGGGCTTCTTATGAGACTCTATTGTCTTTTCCCCTGAAGCAATCTGCTTCATCTTTATTGAACTTGGGGGGAAAGATCTGCATTGCAACTGTCAAAAGCAGAAGTAATTTAAATCAAAAGAAACTGTGGTTTTACAGGCCGCCTACGTTCAACAACGTACATTTTCTGTCCTGGATATAAGCGAGGAGATCCAGGCCTAAAGGTTTCTTATTTAAATAAGTCGAACGGAGTTGTTTAAATACTTGTGTACTGGTAGTCTTAACAAGCGTTAGTTTGTTTAGCGCGCGGCGAAAGAATGGTTAATTAGCGGCTAAATACGTTCGCTCTAATGCGGGATTAATTATCCGTTCATTTGTAACGGCTCTCGTAATACTACAGCTCAACCCGATTTTTAAGATAGAAAAGAAAATGATTAAAAGAAAGAAATATACTGCATCGTACGTAATTTTATTGTGCTTGGGACATGTAAATGAGTTACTACAGGTTCAGACAGTTATAAAATTAATCGCAAAGGGCGATAATGGTATGCTATAGAATTAGTCGCAAAGGGCGATAGTATCATTTGTATATAAAGTTTATCGCAAATGGCGATAGGTACAAAAGATTTGCAAAGGGCGGCGACCATGTCAGTTGATAAATTCTGGCGGTAGGATGACCGGGCTCGTTACAGGACTGTCGCCGTCGTCCAATATATCAAACACTTCCACAACCTCTTCAGTTTGTATAGTCAGTTCCACAGGTGATGATGCCGCAATTTCCACAGGTTTTCTGTCTGTTTTCTTTTTGGCTTCTAGTTTGCGTCTTTCTTCTCGTTTATTTTTCCGAGTTTTCTTGTCCTTCATTTTTCTTAATTCGCGGTTTAGCTCTTTAATCTTTTGCACTAGCTTCTTATTTTCAATTCCGAGCTTTTGATTCGCTGATGTGATTTCTAGATGTTTTTGAATGTACACCTTATTCAATTGTTTTAGATTGCTGTCTTCAGTCTTCTGAAGTTGTTTTGTAATCACATACTGACGTCTCCAGTAGTCATCGCTGGTAGTTTTTTCTTTCTCATTGCTCTCCATTTTGAGGTTCTCAAATTTTATTTGCAATTCTTGTAGTTCCGTTTCTTTGATGAAGAGCTCTTGCTTGAAGCGTTTGTTTTCTGTGATGAGACTTTCCTTTGATGTTTCGCTACAATGGTCTTCTGCTGAAGGGAACGCGGTCATAGCATCATAAGGGACATTAATTAAGACATCAAGCTGGTGATTTCTTACGTTATACGTTTTCGTTTCTGGATCTCTGTTGTTTATCCTCCACGTGTTAGATTCACTGCTTAGGCTAAAATGTTTTACGAGTGGCAATTCGTCCGATTTCATGAAGCAATCCTCATTCGTAGCATCGTTTCTAACTTTCACCCGTTCTAATGTTGTGAATTTGTTGTAGTTTGCTTTGAGCGTGTATTTCAGATGGTTGAGAAATCTCGGGTTCTCAGGATTTAGGTCTGCCTCTCTGCTTCGTTGTACGTTCAAGCAGTAGTGTTGGTTTTTCCTATCTTCCTCGGATAAGAGGTCATCAATGTTGGCTAATTTTCGGATCTTTTCCGCATGGTTATTATTCAGAAATTGTGAGGGGCATCTTTTGCGGTTTATTTTCCAGTTAACTTCAGGGTCGTACTGGTTAGAAGTTGATGGAGTGTCCAGTTGTGGTTTAATGGGTGCAAACGGGGGAGATGATGTTTTGCTTGGATGGTCATTTTTCCTAATTTGATTTGGGTGTGCTGCAGATTGTTCGTGGGGAGTGTAGATTGTTCGTGTAGAGGACATGTTGACAGTCTGATTTTGATCAGTTGTGGTGATCACACTCTTAAGTGTTGCTTGGCTGTTCATTGTGATGTGTGGGATCTAAAATTATTTTTGATTATTTTTCCTGTGTCTTAATTATCACACATTATGGTCTCTTTTCAAGTTTGCAATTGTATTGCTAATATATTCTATTGTAAAAAATGTTTTTGTAAGGTTTTGTTGCTAACTGCTTTACTTAAAAATTATAATGCTAAATGCATTTGTTATTAAAGTTTGGTAGAAAAGTTTTTGTTTTGCAAAATGCAAATGTAACTTTAATAAAGGGAGGGGAGCAATAATAAAAAAAATTTTATACTTATGCCAGGCGGGCAGCCCTGGCACAAGTACGTCTTTCTCCGCTGCCCGGAGGTGTGAGTCTTGGGGCGTGCGTCACACTAACACGGCTGCAACGACCCGTGCAGCTGGGGAGACAACCGTGCTGAGCTAAAAGAAAGAAATTTTTTCGGGTCATTTTTGGAATTTTCAGTTATCGTGTTAATGTTCTGAATTATTTAGGTTCAAAAGCCAGGGGGGCAGGCTGGAGAAAGCTGAGGTAACCCCTTCCCGAGGAAAAGTTAAATGAGAAAAAAAAGATCGTTTGTACTTGAGTTGTTTTTGGTTTATTAGACAACGTCGTCTAAAAAAAATTTTTGCAAATGGGACATCTTGTCAGCTTATTTATGCACACCCGACAGAATCGGTGTTTGTCATGTTTGGAAAAATGTGGGTGTTTTGTTACTCCTAATTCTGTTTTCATTTTTTTTTGCATAAATTGCAATGAAAGTAGGATGTGATCAGGACGGGAAGACAAGGTCGAAGACAAATGGGACATTTAGGGTTTGTGCATGTTTTAAAAAGTGCCTTTCTACAAGGAAAACATACATAGTGAGGATTTTCTCTGGGAAATTGCTTATGTAGTTTTTCTACAATAACGGGTTTCCGTGAACATATGGGGCAGATAATGTCCTTATGGGGATAGAACCAACGGAAACCGTCGAATAGGGATTGTGAAAGACCCATCGAGTGACTGTTCTCTTATTTTCCTTAGATAGAAACAGGAAAACCTTTGAGAAACTGCAGTAGGATGAGATTAATGAGGAACGATATGGCAAGCAAGGTAATTAGGATTAGGATAAATATTTTTGTGGATAGGTCTAGATTGGTCATTTTCAGTATCTGGATAAAATTTGGCGAATTGTGGAAAGGAGGTAGTGATTAATAAAAAGGGATATTGCCAATGCGCATAAGAGAACAAATAGAAGAATAATCAATGTTATGGGTTGCAGTTTGTCAATTCAATGAGTAGTGTAGAACTAGGGTGAAGGAGGTGACTTGCTCCTGGTAAAAACTGAGTTGAATTAGGGATATCGATTGGATTAAAAATAAAACTAGGGAAAGAAGTAAAATTTTGGATGTTCTTGGACGCATTTTAGATTATGTGATCGTTTCTTCGCAACGAGGGCATAATTTATAATCTTCTACGCAAAATTTACAAAAGTTGACGGGCTCATGATCACTGTGATGAAACGTTTTTGCAACAGAATATTGAAATCTTGTTTGTTTGCAAATATCACATTGAAACCAGTTAAAGATTGAAAAGATAACATTAAATTTAGAGCATATCATAGCCCATAACTTTTATAACATATTGGTAACAGAGCAGACACATTACGTGGGGTAGTTCGCTAGGGGGGTTCTCGTGTAATTTCTTGAAAACAATTGTTTCACGTCTGCAGCATAAACAAATTAATGAGACCGGTTCGGATTCTATAGTATTGGTTTCTTTGTCAATTGTATTCATTTTTGAAAGATTGTTATTGGGAGGAATTATGGGACTGGCACGGTTGGAGGATTTGGTTGTCGATTATTTTGGGATTTTATTGTTTGGTCTATTACTAATATAATTATGAACATTAAAAAGTTGAAAGGAACACTTACAACTACGAGGAAAACGGTTAAAACGAAGGAGAAGGCTGCTGCAATAATCATAAGGGCCATTAATAAAAAAAATCAAGTAAAGTGGGGGTAAACATTTTGGATAGTTTGTGAACGCAGTTTTGAATTGAGGATTTTACCACGGGTTGTTTGGGTCAATTGATTGTTTGCATAAAGGGCATTTAGTAGTTGTGCAAGTCATACACTGCAAACAAATTGATTTTTTAGGGTGTAGGCTTTTGAAGTGGCTGTGGCAAGTGGATAACTTTTTGATTTCTTGACAAGAATCACACTGGAAATAATGGCAATGACTGATTGTACAAATGGGGCATTTAGGTTGGTTCCAATACTTAAATAATTCATTTCTACAGGGAATGCAAGCAAAATGGGGGGGGTTGACCGTTTGGGTTTTTGTGCAATTTTTCAAATTGACGACAAGGGAGGTAACAAATAGGACATTCGATTTTTGGGGTTGAGTCAATTTGTGGTTGCTGAGATAATATTTTCAAAGTGTTTCCCATTATATGGATAAATCAGAGAGATCTGGGTATGCGACTCCTAATCCATGGTGTTCAAGTTCGTTGGGGATAGTTACATTTAGATCTGCAATAGCAAAAAAGAAATTCCAGTGTTTCTCGTTTGGATAGATGTAATAATGATTAATGCTACCTGTGCTTAGGAACATATAAGTTATTTTGATACATGCTTTATATTGTATAAAACAGATAGTACACCATCTTTCTGCTTTAACAACTAACTTTTTCCTTACCAATGAACAAAATCATTTTATTTTAACAATTTGGAAAGAATTGAGGGAAAAGGGACGAATTGATTAGAAAAAAAGAAATAATGAGCAGGGAAAAATATTTTTTTTTGGGGAGAAAAAGTTATGTGAAGCAAATTACTTTACTGAAGAGCGCCCAAGTTGACTGGGAAATGCTCTTCGATATCAATGAGTGCAAGAAAGAATTCCCAGTGCATCATTCCCATGGTGACTCGAGTAGAACCCTCACATCCACGCTCGTAGTCTGTATAGTGTATAATTATACAGGGTTTAATCTCTGCTGTGGAAGTTTCAATGAAAGATCTCTCGAGGGACTCTACTTTGACTAGGCGCTCACCAAAGTGGAACAGCATTATAGAAGATCTAAATTAAAAGGGATTTTAGAACCATTTAAAGCTTGGGATATATTTATAAAGAATGTCCAATAGGGGGAAGATGGTGTTAAGGTAATGGTTGCATCAGTCCAAGTGTTTAAATATTCAAAATGGAGTATTAATTGTGGGACTACTCTGTTGCTTATTGTCGTGACAAATGATTTTTCAAAAAATTGTATTTGTATAAGGCAGTTTTGGTATGAGAATATCATTGCTGCTTTTAATTGTTAATAGTTTCCAACTCTTTAAGGATTGAATCGTTTTGGCAAGAATCAGTCTTTTGCATATCAAAATAAATATTGTGAGGTACACAGTTTGGATTTTCTAGAATAAATAGGAAGAATTTCCAATGAACTGAGAGAGGATTAATACTTATTAAACAAATTTTTTCACTTTGGATTTCTTTGAGCGTTACTAGCATAGTAGGTACAGGAGTTGGGTATGCATCAAAAGATCGTTGAATTTTTTGTAACTCTACAAATTTATTGTTAACTGCAAATATCATAGTTTAGAATGATACCTAAGCAATGTAGATTGGATGTTGTACTTGAAATACCGAGTTCTCTTTGAATGCTAGAAAAATGGTGAATTCGGCGAACTGAGGATGAGTAATGAAAATAGTTAAAAGTCTGTAAATATTTGTCATGGGTTTTTTTGCGAAAGTCATTATGATTATAGCGGAAACATAGTATACGGCTAATAGCTCAAAATTTTGGTTTCCGATTCTGATTTGTAAGTTTCTATTAGTTAAATGAATCATGTTGCTGATCTAGCTCATTTGGCAAACCATTAGGGTCGAATTGTGCTAAATACACGAAATAATTCCAATACAACGAATGAGGGGTTAAAATCACAGTATCGTTTTCCCAAGTGTCCCAAAACTCAAAATTTATAATAATTTGAGGGAAAATGTCTCCGTGTTGTTCTTCAAAGGTTTTCTTTATTTGATAAATTGTAACAAGTCTATCTTGAAACAAAAAGTACATCAATGGAAGCGTTTTAGTTGTTAATTAACTTAGTGTTCTTCATTTCAAAATAGGTATTAAAAAAAATTTAAAAAAAGGATAAAAAGGAGTGTCAATTATTTCTAAAAACAGGATTATTGACAACGATTGATATTTATAGATAATATATCAATCGGATTCACTGTAGCAAAATCGGAGTAGGGGAAGAGTGCAGGCAATAGCTAGATAAACATAGTTGGGATTACATAGTTGAAACTGGATTATAAGAAATAAAAAGAGAGAAAGAAATTCATACATGTCTCTCAATGTTGAACTTACAAGAGATTTCAAAATCTAGTAATATTTTTCTTCAGGTGCTTTGAAACAATTTCGTATTCAATTCCAATGTTTACAAAAGTAATTGTGTTATCAATCAGGGCTCTTAACAATGAGAAGTATTGAAAATTTGAATGTGGTACATCCAGATCAATGATGTCACTGAAGTAGAAAGATGCAACTCTAATAGTTACAGTAGTTTTCAAGGCGGAAATACTTGATGATAATATTTGTCCGGTGTATCGTCCAAATCGAATGAATAAAGCGTTAGGCTGTTTTATGAATTTGGGCTGCATAACATAGCATCCTTGAGATGTATCTAAACAAGATATTAACTAACTTACAGAGTCTAATACAAATAATTTTTATTATTTTTGAGACAAATTGTTTTTTTTATAAAAAGGATGATTTTTAGTCACAGCTTTAAGGAGGTGCCACCACACTTCGAATGGTTGCATCATTTTGTGGTTGTGGTTGATGTGACGCCAGACTTGGGTATTCTGCTTTATTATTTTCTGTATGACAATGCTCATCAATTTTATTTTCTCTTGGTTGATCCTCAACGCATTTGTAAGTTTTTTCTATTGTGCTGTAAGGTTGATAATTACTAAGCGGTAAAAAATGATTGTTGTTCTGTGGGGCCGATGGTTTGGTTTCGTTAGAGAATACCGGTGTAAAGAACGATAAGATACAAAGATTATATGTTGCTCCTAATAGAATTTTCCAAAAACCCATTGTTTTGTTGGATATTTTGTGGATTTCGAACGCTCTTATGATTGTTACGATTACATCAGTTAAGAATTTTATGCACAAAAAACAAGCAAAATAAACTCCAATTTTTTCCAGATAAAAAGTGATGAATCCAAAAGTGCCTTTGAACTGGTCTGTAAAAAATGTAGGTGAAAGAAGAGAATCTAGATAAATTTGTCTGTTAATTCCCAGTGCTGACGCATAGATATCTTTTTGAGAATAGTCTATGCTTCTTCCTTCTAGAACTTCTCTTGAAATTTTTGTCAAAACAGATTTTGAAGCTTCCGAACGCAAGATATTGTCCCAAAACGATTTAAGTTGATTTGGTGTGTAAATTCCGGCACGTTGCGATTGGTAACCGGTAAATTTTAGAATAGAACTAATAACTCTTGAAGAGAATATTTTTGGCAGATGTAAAGGAACAGGTGCTGGCATCAAATGGTACCATGAACTTTCATTATCAATATCTAATTGATAGGCATTTTTGTAGCCTCCAACACAATCTACTTCGTTTGCAAATGGGTAGGTTTGTCGAGTAATTGGGTCGACGAACATTGTCCTACCATCATAATGAATAGGAATCCTATCATAACACTGTTCAAGAACCTGAAGTGGTGATTTTCGTTTTGGACAGTGGTACAGCCAACCTATGCTACCATCTGTGTCTAAGAACATCGAGCGGTTGCCGGTTAACATGTATCCAGCTAAACGATTGTTTTGGATAGCCTGCATTAGTATCATTTTATTTTTAACAATTTGGAAAGAATTGAGGGAAAAGGGACAAATTGATTAGAAAAAAAGAAATAATGAGCAGGGAAAGAAAAATATTTTTTTGGGGAGAGAAAGTTATGTGAAGCAAATTACTTCACTGAAGAGCGCCCAAGTTGACTGGGAAATGCTCTTCGATATCAAAGAGTGCAAGAAAGAATTCCCAGTGCATCATTCCCATGGTGACTCGAGTAGAACCCTCACATCCACGCTCGTAGTCTGTATAGTGTATAATTATACAGGGTTTAATCTCTGCTGTGGAAGTTTCAATGAAAGATCTCTCGAGGGACTCTACTTTACTTTGACTAGGCGCTCACCAAAGTGGAACAGCATTATAGAAGATCTAAATTAAAAGGGATTTTAGAACCATTTAAAGCTTGGGATATATTTATAAAGAATGTCCAATAGGGGGATTGTGGTGTTAAGGTAATGGTTGCATCAGTCCAAGTGTTTAAATATTCAAAATGGAGTATTAATTGTGGGATTACTCTGTTGGTTTTTGTCGTGACAAATGATTTTTCAAAAAATTGTATTTGTATAAGGCAGTTTTGGTATGAGAATATCATTGCTGCTTTTAATTGTTAATAGTTTCCAACTCTTTAAGGATTGAATCGTTTTGGCAAGAATCAGTCTTTTGCATATCAAAATAAATATTGTGAGGTACACAGTTTGGATTTTCTAGAATAAATAGGAAGCATTTCCAATGAACTGAGAGAGGATTAATACTTATTAAACAAATTTTTTCACTTTGGATTCCTTTGAGCGTTACTAGCATAGTAGGTACAGGAGTTGGGTATGCATCAAAAGATCGTTGAATTTTTTGTAACTCTACAAATTTATTTTTAACTGCAAATATCATAGTTTAGAATGATACCTAAGCAATGTAGATTGGATGTTGTACTTGAAATACCGAGTTCTCTTTGAATGCTAGAAAAATGGTGAATTCGGCGAACTGAGGATGAGTAATGAAAATAGTTAAAAGTCTGAAAATATTTGTCATGGGTTTTTCTGCGAAAGTCATTATGATTATAGCGGAAACATAGTATACGGCTAATAGCTCAAAATTTTGGTTTCCGATTCTGATTTGTAAGTTTCTATTAGTTAAATGAATCATGTTGCTGATCTAGCTCATTTGGCAAACTATTAGGGTCGAATATTGCTAAATACACGAAATAATTCCAATACAACGAATGAGGGGTTAAAATCACAGTATCGTTTTCCCAAGTGTCCCAAAACTCAACATTTATAATAATTTGAGGGAAAATGTCTCCGTGTTGTTCTTCAAAGGTTTTCTTTATTTGATAAATTGTAACAAGTCTATCTTGAAACAAAAAGTACATCAATGGAAGCGTTTTAGTTGTTAATTAACTTAGTGTTCTTCATTTCAAAATAGGTATTAAAAAAAATTTAAAAAAAGGATAAAAAGGAGTGTCAATTATTTCTAAAAACAGGATTATTGACAACGATTGATATTTATAGATAATATATCAATCGGATTCACTGTAGCAAAATCGGAGTAGGGGAAGAGTGCAGGCAATAGCTAGATAAACATAGTTGGGATTACATAGTTGAAACTGGATTATAAGAAATAAAAAGAGAGAAAGAAATTCATACATGTCTCTCAATGTTGAACTTACAAGAGATTTCAAAATCTAGTAATATTTTTCTTCAGGTGCTTTGAAACAATTTCGTATTCGATTCCAATGTTTACAAAAGTAATTGTGTTATCAATCAGGGCTCTTAACAATGAGAAGTATTGAAAATTTGAATGTGGTACATCCAGATCAATGATGTCACTGAAGTAGAAAGATGCAACTCTAATAGTTACAGTAGTTTCAAGGCGGAAATACTTGATGATAATATTTGTCCGGTGTATTGTCCAAATCGAATGAATAAAGCGTTAGGCTGTTTTATGAATTTGGGCTGCATAACATAGCATCCTTGAGATGTATCTTAACAAGATATTAACTAACTTACAGAGTCTAATACAAATAATTTTTATTATTTTTGAGACAAATTGTTTTTTTTTATAAAAAGGATGATTTTTAGTCACAGCTTTAAGGAGGTGCCACCACACTTCGAATGGTTGCATCATTTTGTGGTTGTGGTTGATGTGACGCCAGACTTGGGTATTCTGCTTTATTATTTTCTGTATGACAATGCTCATCAATTTTATTTTCTCTTGGTTGATCCTCAACGCATTTGTAAGTTTTTTCTATTGTGCTGTAAGGTTGATAATTACTAAGCGGTAAAAAATGATTGTTGTTCTGTGGGGCCGACGGTTTGGTTTCGTTAGAGAATACCGGTGTAAAGAACGATAAGATACAAAGATTATATGTTGCTCCTAATAGAATTTTCCAAAAACCCATTGTTTTGTTGGATATTTTGTGGATTTCGAACGCTCTTATGATTGTTACGATTACATCAGTTAAGAATTTTATGCACAAGAAACAAGCAAAATAAACTCCAATTTTTTCCAGATAAAAAGTGATGATTCCAAAAGTGCCTTTGAACTGGTCTGTAAAAAATGTAGGTGAAAGAAGAGAATCTAGATAAATTTGTCTGTTAATTCCCATTGCTGACGCATAGATATCTTTTTGAGAATAGTCTATGCTTCTTCTTTCTAGAACTTCTCTTGAAATTTTTGTCAAAACAGATTTTGAAGCTTCCGAATGCAAGATATTGTCCCAAAACGATTTAAGTTGATTTGGTGTGTAAATTCCGGCACGTTGCGATTGGTAACCGGTAAATTTTGGAATAGAACTAATAACTCTTGAAGAGAATATTATTGGCGGTTGTAAAGGAACAGGTGCTGGCATCAAATGGTACCATGAATTTTCATTATCAATATCTAATTGGTAGGCATTTTTGTAGCCTCCAACACAATCTACTTCGTTTGCAAATGGGTAGGTTTGTCGAGTAATTGGGTCGACGAACATTGTCCTACCATCATAATGAATAGGAATCCTATCATAACACTGTTCAAGAACCTGAAGTGGTGAGTTTCGTTTTGGACAGTGGTACAGCCAACCTATGCTACCATCTGTGTCTAAGAACATCGAGCGGTTGCCGGTTAACATGTATCCAGCTAAACGATTGTTTTGGATAGCCTGCATTAGTATCATTTTATTTTTAACAATTTGGAAAGAATTGAGGGAAAAGGGACAAATTGATTAGAAAAAAGAAATAATGAGCAGGGAAAAAAATATTTTTTTTGGGGAGAGAAAGTTATGTGAAGCAAATTACTTTACTGAAGAGCGCCCAAGTTGACTGGGAAATGCTCTTCGATATCAATGAGTGCAAGAAAGAATTCCCAGTGCATCATTCCCATGGTGACTCGAGTAGAACCCTCACATCCACGCTCGTAGTCTGTATAGTGTATAATTATACAGGGTTTAATCTCTGCTGTGGAAGTTTCAATGAAAGATCTCTCGAGGGACTCTACTTTGACTAGGCGCTCACCAAAGTGGAACAGCATTATAGAAGATCTAAATTAAAAGGGATTTTAGAACCATTTAAAGCTTGGGATATATTTATTAAGAATGTCCAATAGGGGGAAGATGGTGTTAAGGTAATGGTTGCATCAGTCCAAGTGTTTAAATATTCAAAATGGAGTATTAATTGTGGGATTACTCTGTTGTTTTTTGTCGTGACAAATGATTTTTCAAAAAATTGTATTTGTATAAGGCAGTTTTGGTATGAGAATATCATTGCTGCTTTTAATTGTTAATAGTTTCCAACTCTTTAAGGATTGAATCGTTTTGGCAAGAATCAGTCTTTTGCATATCAAAATAAATATTGTGAGGTACACAGTTTGGATTTTCTAGAATAAATAGGAAGAATTTCCAATGAACTGAGAGAGGATTAATACTTATTAAACAAATTTTTTCACTTTGGATTCCTTTGAGCGTTACTAGCATAGTAGGTACAGGAGTTGGGTATGCATCAAAAGATCGTTGAATTTTTTGTAACTCTACAAATTTATTTTTAACTGCAAATATCATAGTTTAGAATGATACCTAAGCAATGTAGATTGGATGTTGTACTTGAAATACCGAGTTCTCTTTGAATGCTAGAAAAATGGTGAATTCGGCGAACTGAGGATGAGTAATGAAAATAGTTAAAAGTCTGTAAATATTTGTCATGGGTTTTTTTGCGAAAGTCATTATGATTATAGCAGAAACATAGTATAGGGCTAATAGCTCAAAATTTTGGTTTCCGATTCTGATTTGTAAGTTTCTATTAGTTAAATGAATCATGTTGCTGATCTAGCTCATTTGGCAAACTATTAGGGTCGAATATTGCTAAATACACGAAATAATTCCAATACAACGAATGAGGGGTTAAAATCACAGTATCGTTTTCCCAAGTGTCCCAAAACTCAACATTTATAATAATTTGAGGGAAAATGTCTCCGTGTTGTTCTTCAAAGGTTTTCTTTATTTGATAAATTGTAACAAGTCTATCTTGAAACAAAAAGTACATCAATGGAAGCGTTTTAGTTGTTAATTAACTTAGTGTTCTTCATTTCAAAATAGGTATTAAAAAAAATTTAAAAAAAGGATAAAAAGGAGTGTCAATTATTGCTAAAAACAGGATTATTGACAACGATTGATATTTATAGATAATATATCAATCGGATTCACTGTAGCAAAATCGGAGTAGGGGAAGAGTGCAGGCAATAGCTAGATAAACATAGTTGGGATTACATAGTTGAAACTGGATTATAAGAGATAAAAAGAGAAAGAAATTCATACATGTCTCTCAATGTTGAACTTACAAGAGATTTCAAAATCTAGTAATATTTTTCTTCAGGTGCTTTGAAACAATTTCGTATTCGATTCCAATGTTTACAAAAGTAATTGTGTTATCAATCAGGGCTCTTAACAATGAGAAGTATTGAAAATTTGAATGTTGTACATCCAGATCAATGATGTCACTGAAGTAGAAAGATGCAACTCTAATAGTTACAGTAGTTTTCAAGGCGGAAATACTTGATGATAATATTTGTCCGGTGTATTGTCCAAATCGAATGAATAAAGCGTTAGGCTGTTTTATGAATTTGGGCTGCATAACATAGCATCCTTGAGATGTATCTAAACAAGATATTAACTAACTTACAGAGTCTAATACAAATAATTTTTATTATTTTTGAGACAAATTGTTTTTTTTATAAAAAGGATGATTTTTAGTCACAGCTTTAAGGAGGTGCCACCATACTTCGAATGGTTGCATCATTTTGTGGTTGTGGTTGATGTGACGCCAGACTTGGGTATTCTGCTTTATTATTTTCTGTATGACAATGCTCATCAATTTTATTTTCTCTTGGTTGATCCTCAACGCATTTGTAAGTTTTTTCTATTGTGCTGTAAGGTTGATAATTACTAAGCGGTAAAAAATGATTGTTGTTCTGTGGGGCCGACGGTTTGGTTTCGTTAGAGAATACCGGTGTGAAGAACGATAAGATACAAAGATTATATGTTGCTCCTAATAGAATTTTCCAAAAACCCATTGTTTTGTTGGATATTTTGTGGATTTCGAACGCTCTTATGATTGTTACGATTACATCAGTTAAGAATTTTATGCACAAGAAACAAGCAAAATAAACTCCAATTTTTTCCAGATAAAAAGTGATGATTCCAAAAGTGCCTTTGAACTGGTCTGTAAAAAATGTAGGTGAAAGAAGAGAATCTAGATAAATTTGTCTGTTAATTCCCATTGCTGACGCATAGATATCTTTTTGAGAATAGTCTATGCTTCTTCCTTCCAGAACTTCTCTTGAAATTTTTGTCAAAACAGATTTTGAAGCTTCCGAATGCAAGATATTGTCCCAAAACGATTTAAGTTGATTTGGTGTGTAAATTCCGGCACGTTGCGATTCGTAACCGGTATATTTTGGAATAGAACTAATAACTCTTGAAGAGAATATTTTTGGCGGTTGTAAAGGAACAGGTGCTGGCATCAAATGGTACCATGAATTTTCATTATCAATATCTAATTGGTAGGCATTTTTGTAGCCTCCAACACAATCTACTTCGTTTGCAAATGGGTAGGTTTGTCGAGTAATTGGGTCGACGAACATTGTCCTACCATCATAATGAATAGGAATCCTATCATAACACTGTTCAAGAACCTGAAGTGGTGAGTTTCGTTTTGGACAGTGGTACAGCCAACCTATGCTACCATCTGTGTCTAAGAACATCGAGCGGTTGCCGGTTAACATGTATCCAGCTAAACGATTGTTTTGGATAGCCTGCATTAGTATCATTTGTTTTTGAGTTCGATCAAGTTCGCATTGTTCTATGACCAAACCTTTCCATGCTTGTTTTATTTGCATGTAATTATGATATATGACAAAATCCATTTTTACCGCAAGGTTAAGATCATAGTCTAACTTGTCTTTGTCTAAGTGTTCCCAACAAAACCATTGTCGGATGTTCGGATCTGTTCATCTGAAGGCTTCCTATTACACCCATTTACACTTAGGCTATTGTCAGGTTCAACACGAAGTTTATGAAAAAATTGTTGAGTTTTTGTTTTATAAGGTTTGCCAGTCTTCATATTAAATCCGCCTTTATAAGAAACATATAAAGAATCTAAATTTGTTCTGTAAATAAATTCTGGTTTTCCACACACCTTTTCTTTTTCATCAATTACTCTAATTTTTATGTCCATTTCAGCAGGAGAATACGTTCCTGGTCCTTCATAGGGCGTCTCCGGTTTTTCATCACTCACTATGAAATACTGTACGTTACCAAGTTCGTTTTCATGTTTAAGCATTTTTGCGTTTTGTGAAAATCTTTTAGTAACTATACAATTTTCCGGTGCCTCCCAATTGTATGCAAAGGGGTCGAGTGATGTCGAATGACAAACTCCTTCTGAGAGGGCACAAGGAAGTTTTAGTCCTTGACTGTTATAGACAGTTCTGTCATTAAGATCAATATCGAGTACAGTTTCTTGCATCAGGATTTCAAAAGAGAAATGTTTAATTTGACCACGATTATCACAAGATGTTGATGATTCACCTTCAAGATCAACTCCCTGGTTTTTATAGGAGACGGTTTTTATTCCATGTTTTATGTCAATTTCCATGTCATCATCGTCAAATTCGGTAACAGTAATTTTTCCAGTTTTATTAGCATTTAGGCATTGTTCGGGTGAAACAATATCGTATGTTATTATTGGAGCGTTGTGTACAATTGATGAATGGGAAAACATACCACAATTATAACGAATGAGCATTGCAGTGACTTTGCACATAAGAGCTTTAACAAAGGTCCGATAAGACCGTTGATAAAGTGTTACATGTGTATCAACCATCTGAATGTTTTCGGGTGTAATTTTGCAAGGAGAGACTTGTGTTAAAGCATACATTTTATTTTCTTTCATTTTAGAACAGTCATAATGAATGACCCTAAGTTTGTTAGATACGTCATTAATATCCTCAAAAGGAGGTCCAGTAGCGTTAATAACTATCGAAAGAGTACAAAAGTAGAAAAGACTTAAGTAAATAAGAAAAATAGAGTTTTTCAAAACAAGGATATCTTTTCATCCTGTTCTTTTTTTAACGCTTCAAGTCGGGAATTAAGGCTATGAGTTGTAGTAATAGGCACAGCCAGTAAATGTTGACTGGATTTATTGCTACCTAAAACAAAGTTAAGCAAATCCGGCTTGATAGCGTGATGGCGGCTTGGCCCAGCGACTAGAAGTTCGCCTATTATTATTATTTTCTAAAGTTTGTAAATTAGGTCCTTCTTCCGATGTATTAGGGCGGAGAGGACTTAAATTAGGGTCCAGAGGTATTCTAGAATTGTGCTGTGGGCAAGGAGTTGAACTTCTTGTTCGACTACCGCTAGGCAGGTGTGTTTGGACTGGAGGTGGGTTGTCACGACCACCTGAACTTGCTTCGTTGAATCCAGAATCAAAATTGGTAGGTGTTCGGTCAGGGTCGAAGTTCTGCATAGGGGAGTCTCTTCGTATGAAATTATCCACGGGGAAATATTCGGTCTTAGTGGGGCTTTGGAAGGAGAATTTAGTCAAGGGACTGTTGAGTTTATTCATCTGACTTGTCATTAGATTATTATAAAAGGTGTCACAATTATTTTTATCTATACCATATTCTAGGGTTAACTCTGGTATAGTTTCAGTAGCTGGGTAGTACTCGACTAGGTGATTTCTATGAGCGACCTTCCTGGTGGCGGGGTTGCTATCTAAAGTTAATTCATAGTTAACATTGGTTAGTTTTTTTTCTACCGTATAAGGACCTGATCTCAGTTCATGTAGTTTTTTTGACTTTCCTAACTCAATTTGATGGTTTTCCATTAGAACTTTTTGTCCAACCTCAAGTGGCTTGCCTAATTTGTGTTTGTTTCTATGTTTATGTGCGCGGTTATTGTTTTCTAAGCTCTTTTTATAAGCGTTATTGTATATTTGTTTGAATTGGTTTTCTCGCATAAGCAACGAATTGTTAATAGTCGGTTTTAGAAGTTTGTCACTTTCGGTGTTTTTTGAAGTTCGCAAGGTATGCCTGTGAAGAGGCAGGTCTTTGCAAAACTCGAAAGAGCATGTGAGTTGTGAATTTCGTAGGAGTCCTAACTTAAGTGACAGAGGTATCTGTGGTTTTTGTCCGAACACAATTTCATAAGGTGAGATTCCAGTACTAGCATTTGGAACCGTGTTATGAGAAGAAGCAAATTTTGGTGCCAGTTCGTCCCATTTACCTCGAGCTTGTTCTAGAAAAATTCGGAAATGTGCTCCTGGATGTTTGTTTTGGATCTCGACTTTGCCATTAGTCCAAGGCGCATAAGCAGTTCGAGGTGCGGGTGTTATACCTAATTCATGAATGTAACTCGCAAAATCTTGGTTCATGAATGCCGAACCCTTATCATAAACAAGTTTTTGTGGTATTCCAAAAGACAAGATGAACTTTTCTAAAGCTTTTATGGTGTCTACTGCGTCTGTGGAACGTACAGGGTATACTTGAATGAAACGCGAAAATGAATCGACAATAACTAAACAATGGTGTTTACCGTTCGATGGAGGATTTAAAGGTCCTTTGTAATCAATATGGACCGTATGAAAGGGGAATGGGACTGTATCAGTCCACTTTTCGAGAGGTGCTTCGTGGATGTCTCTCCGTTTTTGTTTATTTTTTTGGCATTCAAGGCAATCAGCAATTAGGTTTTCAATCCATTTATACATTCCGGGCCAATAAAAAAAATCGTTTTACATTAGCAAGTGTTCTATCTAAACCTACATGACCTGACAGTTCACAATGAGCTAGCTGAAAAACTTTAAAGAACAATGACAGTTGTACACAAATTTTTAAGTATTCAATATCTGGTTCGTCTTTTTGTTGTTGAATACATATGTTACATACAAAACTCAGTTTCTCAAAGTTATTAATGTACGACATTATGGCCTTAGATTGTCGGAATTCAATTTTCTTTTCATCTTTGTTATTGTTCGTTCTTAATTGACGAATTTGTTGTATTACTGGATCTTTTATTTGTTCTTGACAAATTACTGATGTATTTAAATCAACTTCTTTAGAGAAGGTTGTCAGTTTATCAATGAGTTCTCTTGCATCCTTTATTTTTGGATTTTCGGGAAGTTTTTTTGCTAATTCGGTTTTATCTATACAAGTGCTATTCTTCACGAGAAAAACTTTATCGTATTCTAGAGGGAATCTGTACTCCGAGTCTGTGGTATTAGTTTGATCAATGTAGAGTTTGTCAAAATCTAATTCCGGTGACTGGTTCTCATTGAACAATTCAAATTCCGAAATTGGGTCAAAATTTTGTTCGGTTATCCCTTCATCAGGGTAGGAATCAATTTCTGTATAATGATCAGACGTTTCGTCTTCCTCCTGTTATGATACAGGGGTTATTTCATGTTTGCGGTGACGCCTATAGTGGTTAATTGATGAACCATACGAGAAATCTTCCGAAATATTGTTTATTGAGCAAAGTCTGTTTTGATTATTGTCGTACTTTTGCTTTACCATTTTGTCATTTTTGAAAATGAATTTGTCGATACCCGTTATGCTTTGTTTTAGGATTGGAAAAAAGTCATCTGCTGGTCCCTTTTCATTATCACGCAAAATGAAGTATTTTTCCTCGTTACCATGCTCGTCGTAAAAACTAATGTCTTTTGGTATCTTTTTGTGTTTAAGTTGATACTTGTCCAGATCTTTAAGTTTTACATTGCGACTTAGGATGTCGGGAAAAGCTAAGTTTTTTCCTTCAGTCCAAATAATTTTCAAGTTCTGGAATTGAGAAATTACTAACTGGTATCTAAAAAACCTGTGAGAGAGTTTTCCTCTTCTACCCCATAGATACATTAAAGGCTTATGGTCTGTGTACACATATACGGGATGGGGAGAACCAATTAGGTAATGCTCATAAGTTTGTAATGCCGATATTACACCGCAAAGTTCGCGTGCTGTGGTATTCATTTTTTGTTCCTCTTTAGTGTTAATTCTAGAATTAAAAGCCACTATTCGTTTCCCTTCTGGAAATTCTTGAACGAGAATTGAGCCTACTCCTATAGAAGAAGCGTCTACATGCACGTGGAAAGGGTATTTAGTATCAGGTATTGCTAAGAAAGTATCTTCGCTAATCCTGTTTTTAATGCCGTTAAACAGTTTTTCGTGTTCTGTTGTCCAGACAAATTTGGTTTCTGTGCGAGTTAGGTCATAAAATGGTTTGCAGTCAACATGCAAATTTTTGATGTACATGCTGTAGAATCCTAAGCAACCTAGAACTCTCATGACATCACGTTTGTTTTCAGGCGACTTAAGTGCTTTTAAACCTGCTACTCGCTTCTTGACTGATTGTATCCCATCTTTACCTACTTTATGTCCCAAGAACTGTACTTCCCTAAGGAAAAATTTAGTCTTTTCAGGTTGAGCTTTGAATCCTGATTTCCTTAAAAGTTCATGGTACTTGTCAATTATTTCAAACATTTCGGTTTCATCTTGCGCTTGCATGATGGTGTCATCAATGTAGGATATAGCTTGTTTTTTTCTAATTAATGGTGCAAAATGGATAGTCATTATACGACTGAAGAAATTAGGTAGACCGCATAGGCCGTAAAATCCGCGTTCAAATGTGTATTGCTTTGGACCAATTACAAAACTTACCAGCTGTTTGGTTTCCTCAGTTAGAGGGACTTGGTTATAGGCTGAACAAAGATCACTGGTTGT
This sequence comes from Convolutriloba macropyga, assembly GCF_964194025.1. Classification (NCBI taxonomy): domain Eukaryota; kingdom Metazoa; phylum Xenacoelomorpha; order Acoela; family Convolutidae; genus Convolutriloba; species Convolutriloba macropyga. The sequence goes on from NC_134473.1 coordinate 57,513,080, forward strand.
GAAGAAATTACCTTTTAATCTAGTTAATAGGCTTCCGATTGGCTCTAGTGGCCATGAATATCGACTAAGATCTGTTATTGAATTCAAATATCGGGCATCTATAACAAGTTTTACTGTGTTCCCCTTGGGTAGGATTATGATTGGATTGAAAAACTCTGATCCCATTTCTTTATCATTACCCATTTCCCGGATTATACCTGTTTTACACAGTTGTTCCAAAAGGTTTTCTAGTTTTTCTTGATAATGTAATGGTACTTTGGAAGGTCTCTGTTTGGTTAAAGTTGAATTTGGTAAAAGTTTGACATAAAATTTTTGCTTTATCTTTCCCACATCGTATTTGTGTTGAGAATAAACGTCCTTATTTTTAGTCAGAGTTTTCAATAATTTGTCTAAGGTTTCGTCATTGATGTCAGCTTGACTGAAATCAAATTTTTTGAGAATCGCTTGATCGCTTTTGTCAAATCTGTTAAGTTTTTCTTTGGGAAGTTCAACAGGTCTGATGTTTTCATCAGTTGTTTCTAATTGTGGCCTAAGATTCTTGAGGTCGTCGCTAAAGTCTGTTTCTAATTCGTAATTGTTGGTAAAATCTTGTTGCCTTTTTCGCTTTTCTGTTTTCTTTTGTTTTTCAGGAGTTTTGCTTGCGAAGAAATTTTGAATTTTTGAAATTTTTGGACCTTGTTTTTCACTAACATGGAATATTTGATCCCAATTAGTGTCACTATTCATTAGGTGGTTTATGAATGCAACGTTGTCAACTACAGAAAATTCTGGGTCTTGTCTAATTTCAATGTCTTCTAAAGTGTGCCCAATAGGACTCTTTTGGATGACAACCTTGTTATTTTGAGGATTGTTTAGCATTATTGGTAATTCCTTTTCTTTTCTAAAACACTGAACGTTGTAAGTATAAATTCCTTGAGCTTGCAGTTCACTTCCAATTACGAAGGAGGTTCCCTTTCTGAAGAATTCATTCGGAGGTCTAATTGATATTACTCGAGTTGATTTTGGTGCTAATGGTAGTTGCTGGTCAAGAGTTACAATTTTGTAAGAGCTAATGTATGGATAGCTTTTCGTTTGGTATCTAGATAGTGTGACGGCTACTTCAGGGTAGGTTTTTAAATCAATTTTTGGAGTGGTTAGGTCAATAGATTTTACTGTAAATTCAAGGAAATCCATTCCCAACAAATTCGGCTTGCAACCATCTTTTGCTGAAACCCATGTGGTAACTTCCACTTGATACTTTCCTTCAATGTCGAAAGAAGTTTTGAAAGTAATTTGACCTAGAAGTTTTAGTTTCTCACCATTAAACGCTAAAGTATGATTTTTGAAGCTTTCATCTCAATGTGTTGTAATTTACATAGTTCAAGATAAGTGTGGTAATTAATTATAGAGCTTGATGCTCCTGTGTCCAATAAAAACTTTGTTTCTAAGCCGTTATTTTTATTTTTGTCTCTGTCATGGTACAATTGTTTATGATTAGAATCTTCACAATTTCCCATGATTTAATATCATAGTATTTAAACTTTTTTTATACAGATATGGAAAAAAGATTGATCTGATTGGTTACAATTGTAAAAAATAGTTGGGTAATAACCAAAAATAGAAGTAGTTGGAAAAGTTGTGGGATAGAAAGTTGAAGAAGCAAGAAGTTGATTGAATTGAAAGATCAGTAGAAAATTGTTTTAGTAAAAGGGAAAGACCACACAAAGAACTCTTAGCATTCGATGGCCTGAAACAAAGGGGAAAGATAACCTCGAAAATCTGATTAAGTCTAAACTAGAATGTAAATAAGATGGTGACAGGTAAAAGTGGTCTATGATTCCCTAAAATGTCGTGTTTTTACCTAAATAATATTGAATCGAAAAACCTTTACATTCAAATAGATCTTATACAAGCGAAAATTCTTTCTTATTTCATTGACACTGAAAGTTCAAAAATTTATTTACTTTATGAGACAATTATCTCAAACTGCCATGGCCTCTTTATAATTGATAAATCAAACTTCCAACATAGTAAAGGTTTAGCTCTTTTAGATTCTACCAACACAAAAATTTACCTATTATCAGAGAAAACCTTATTTTGTTTAACAAACTGAAATGTTGCCTAGCATTGTTGACGCACTTATTGATTCGGCTCATACGGAAAATTCTTTGGAAATTTTCTATTTATTAGAGACAAAACTTATCTTTCAAAACCGTTCTTTAGAAACCTTGTGTATTATTACTAACGAAGAAAAAGGAGTAATATTTCTTGTTGTTAACGAAGATCATGAAAAAGAGGAATTAATTATTCTCACACTCGACAAACACGCTTTCTTATATCTGAAAAACTATATTCTCATTGCAACAACAGTCGAACTTGATATTTTTGAATTTGAACTTCTTCACTTATTTTAAATATGACAGATGTGGCAGCAGCAGCAAATGCCATTGCAACTGCTATAACTAACAACAAGCATCGGTACAGCGATAGCAGCTGCACATCCTGCTCCTACAGTTCAGCTTAAGCTTTTCTCAGGGGGCCCAACAGAAGACTTTCGTGTGTTCAAAGAACAAATTCAAAGCTCACTCACACTATCACAAGTTCCTAACGCCGGAAAAGTTGACTATCTTAAATTGCATTTAAGCGGGGGAGCACTTAGTTATTTCTTAGAATTACCAGCAGCAAGTAAAGCAGACCTTACAACTGCTCTCAGATCACTTGCGACTCGATATGCTAGTCAAAATCACCTTGAACTGTATAAACTTAAATTTCAAGAACGCAAATTCAATTCGACGAAGGAAACACCGGAAGATTATTTGACTGACCTGATGAAATTAGCAAACATTGCATTTCCAAGCACAACAGGAGCTGGCGCAGTTGATAGAAGTGGTGAACGAACAAGAAGAATTAGAGACGCATTCATTGCTGGAATGCCAACACAAATAAGGCTCAAGCTCTTACTGCGTCCTGACACCGATACAGTTGACAATTTATGTTCGCAGGTGTCTAAACGACTAGTGCTTAAAAGTATTCTTCCAGACGATGAAGCTAATGCTACAGCATTTAACGCCGTCACACAACCAGAAACTTCAACGTCATTGGTTACAGCAATCAATTCAGTTATTGAAGCACAAAAGGATCTTGTAAAAAATCAAAAGGAAATGGGAAAACAAATGACAAAACTGGACAACAACTTCAGGAATAGTCGAGGAAACTACTCTCGTGGATATACACAATACAGAGGTAATTTTCAAAACAGAACACCGAGGTGGACTGGACGACTTCAACAAAATTGGACTCCGAGAAACCAAGGTCAAAGTCGCCGAGGATACGGACACAACAACAATAATTACAACAACAACAACAATATTTACCGAGGACAACAAGGATACAGATCAAGATTTAATCCTATCATCTGCAGAAACTGTGGGCAACCGGGTCACATTGTCCGTGACTGCTTCTACAAAAAACCACCGGAAAGAGGCGGACATTTGCCGTATGATGTTTATACTGGACAATCAAAAAACTAAGTAAGCCACAGCCTGAAATTTTTTTATCAACACTAGCTCACTCAACTAACAGAAAATTTATACACACGCACGGTGAAAAACTTTTCTACGTAAACCTAGAATTCGAGAACTTTTATATCGAAGCTTTGCTTGATACTGGCGCATTTTCTAGTGCAATGTCTCTTCCCAATTTCGAGAAAATCAAAGTACAATGTCCTCACTTAGTGGAATCACAATCTGAAAGTATTAGAAAAACAGTAAAAATGGCAGATGGGACTTCCGCTTATATAGCTCTCAAATGTTGTCTCATAATATCAATCGGCGGACAAACATTTCAAGAAAATTTCCTAGTCTTGCCACAATTAAACTCGACTCTACTTGGGATGCCTTTTTTCAAAAACCACGAAATTGTATTTCACCCAAGTAAAGGACTTCTTTATCTGCCTGACTATACTTTTACGATACCTCAGAAAAATTCGAAGACAATCACAAAAAAATATGTATTAGAGAACGTTTCACGAGTCTCTATTGCAGCAAACCAGCAGGAAATCTTAGATTGCAAATTACAAAAAGAAAACAGACACCTGGAAAATGCAATAGGAATAATAGAACCTTCAACAAAATTTGAGCAAAAGACAGGACTCTGCTTCATGTCAACCATTAGTAAAGTCGATAATAATCTAAACACAAAGGTGGGAGTTATTAATCTTCTCCCCCACAAAGTAACAATACCTCAAAGCACAAGAATAGGAAAATTCACAATTCTCACGCCAAAACAAGCATCATTTATAATTCCTATTCATCCTTCTCTCCTCAACACAACAGAATCTACACATTCAATCTTAGAAAACAAATCTACAAACAACAAATCAAATTACTGCCCATACTACAATGATGGATTTTGGTTCGCCACTCCAGAAAACTGCCCGAATGCTACAACGCTTTCTGGCGTGCAAAGAAAAATATATGACACAAAAGTTAATTTCAAAAAATTAGAACTACTTGATCCAACAAAGGACACAAAAAGCAGAAACGAATTTCTTAACAAATTTTATTGGAAAAACACGGACTTCACGAAAATCGAACGCAAAAAAATGGAAAACCTTTTAGTAAAACACCACAAAATTTTTGCTAGACATCGACTTGATTTAGGGAAAAACAAAGATCGCCTAGTTAAACTCACACCAGAACATGAAAGACCGATCTATACTCCGAATCCAACAACAGCTATTCACTTACGAGATGAACTTCTTATCGAACTAGCCCTCATGCAATATTACGACATTATAACAACACTGCCTTTTTCAAAATATTCTTCAACAATTTTTGCTCAGAGAAAATCATCAGGTAAACTTCGAATCCTAATTGACCTCAGACGAATAAATCATTTACTCAGACATGACTACAAAAATAACAACTTTCCTATTCCGACCATGGCAGATGCAACTGCGCATTTAGCAGGCAAGAAAATTTTCGCTAAAATGGACTGCAGTCAAGCATATTTCTCAATGCAAATGGCTGATGAGCTGAGCATACAACTACTTGCATTCAACTTTGGTGGCCGAACTTTTGCATTCAAACGACTAGCACAAGGACTTAGTAGGTCACCAACTGCATTCAGTTCATGTGTAAGCAAGCATTTACAATCATGTGTAGCAAACGATCAATGTTTTGTTTATTTTGACGACCTAGGCAGTGGTGCTATTGATGGAGAGTCCTTGATACAAAATTTAGATCACATTTTTGCTTGCAATGAAAAATTGGGATTTAAACTTTCAATGGATAAGTGTGAATTCGGTATTCGAAAAATTAATTTCCTGGGACATACAATAACTGAACATGGAATCGCTCCAAACAAAAAAAAATTGAACAGTTTTTGAAAACAATTCCAATGCCTAAAACGTTGAAACAAGTGCGCAGACTAATTGGCTTCATGCAATATTTCGCTAAATTTATTCCCAACTTATCTGTGAAACTCCAACCATTTTTCCAATTGTTAAGGAAAGAAACTGACTTAATAATTACTCAAGAACACCAAAATAGCCTTGACATTTTGAAAAATAGTTTGAAGGAAGCATGTAACTTATCTTTAAAAATGGCTAAACCAGGATGCCAATTCATAATAGTCAGTGATGCAAGTTATTACGCAGCAGGCTATATTTTGCTTATTGAAGACTATCATGACCACTCTCTTAATCCAAACGAAAAAACCTATGCAACAGTGGCATTCGGATCGCATTTATTCTCGCCGGCTCATCTAAAGCACTCAATTTTTGTGAAAGAATTTTTGAGTGTTTATTTTGCATTCGAAGCTTTCGAACACTATATTTGGGGAGTTACTTCAAAGCCGATAATTGTATTAACCGACAATAAGAGTGTCAGTCGATTCTTCCAAGCAAAAAGATTGCCAACAAATATCTGGAACGCAGTTGACTATGTACTTTCTTTTCATTTTAAGTTAGGCCACATACCAGGGAAAGCTAATGCTGCAGCCGATTATTTATCTAGAATTCATGTTAATCCTGGAACAAAAATTAAACTGAAGGATATACGATTAAACGAAAAACAAATAATCGCGACGCAGAAAAATTATGCCCGAATTCTCAATAACGCAATCGCAGTTATCGAGTCGAACTCTCGCAGATTAATGGCATGTTCTCAGTATTTCTATGCTCGGGATCAAAAACTCAAACTCAAAATTAATTTATTAGCAAGTTCATTATTGGCTCTGAATAACGAAATTAAAAGCTATCGAATTGCGACCTACGCTTATCGGCTAACAATTTTAAATGCCGTAATGACAATGGTCGAAAAATTAATTCCAATGACACTGTTACCGAAAAATGTTTTAGAAAAAATACTTGAAAAAATTGCTAGTCAACAAGTGAAATCAACTGACAGACTTACTCTCGCAATCCCGCCAGCTCAGATTCTAACATATTACGAAACTAAGTTGTTGACAAGTGTTTCCGTGGAAGAATATGGAATGTTATTTCGTTTGGCAATACCATTTGCATCAGGATCAACCGCCTTGAATTTATATCGCGCAATTACTATTCCGATGCCCACTAACGACTCGGATGGCTATGCATCACAGTACGAAACCGAGGCTGACTATATAGCTGTTGCTGAATCTACCCGAAGGATTGCATTGTTATCACAGCACGAAATTGATCTTTGTATCGGTTCCAGTAGCTTTTCAGTTTGCACTAACGGATTTTCTCTGGAAACTGCGGAAGATACGTGTTTGGGAGCACTTTTACTTGGAAACCAGTTTGCTGCTCTTCAAAACTGCAACATCAACACAGTCAAATTGCCCGTGAAGGAGAAAGCGAAAAACTTAGGGAATGGAAAGTGGCTTATCATATCTGCAACAGAGCAGTTTGATATGTATTTGAGTGAAATGAGAGATACCAATCCTCTCAACAGAAAGAGACTTGATGGTTGTAAGGCATGCGTTATAGAACTAGAATGTGGAACCAAAATCGAAACTCGATTTATGGAAATTCGTTCAGATATGGTGTCCTGTAGGAATGATTCGGTAATGCGAGTAGACGTAAATTTAACAGAACCACTTCGTTATCTATTTTCAAAAATCCCATCTCTAAATGAGATGCCTCATATAGCAACGGAGTCGCAAGCCAGACAGCAGATTATTGAAAAAGTTCAACTGAAGATGACAACAAACTCTGATTACTATCGCAAATCATTTGACCGGTTGAATGAATTAACAACACCAATAGTGGAGGATTTGAAAATTATCCGTCCTAGTTTGAGCAGCAGGTTTACGGAGAGTTCAACGTGGAAAATGACTATTTACTTTGGTCTGATATCATTTGTGATATCATCGGTGCTGCAAATTTTATTCGGATATTTTTGCAACAAATACAGAAATCGTTACAACTTAACAGATATGCTAATTGGGCATCAGCAAATCAAAGTGAGGCCGCTTGCAGTTGTAAGTAATGCCGAATACAGTTTTCTTCAAACACAATCAAATTCTGAACTCATGAGGAAGTATTTCATTTTAAAGGAAAGTGACATACGAGAGAGAGTAATGCCATTAGTGCCCAGTTATACAAGCAGTTCACCAATGAACGAACTTTGTGAACAAATTGCAATGCGAATTCAAAATTCATAAATCGCTTTCTTACACAAGGCTGTGGTCATTATCGCTTAATAAATTGCTTCCAAATGCTTTGAAAATGCTTTCAAAATTTTCTCCTTAATAGTGATAAAATTTAATTTTAGAGGCGCAGTGTCATGGTACAATTGTTTATGATTAGAATCTTCACAATTTCCCATGATTTAATATCATAGTATTTAAACTTTCTTCATACAGATAATATGGAAAATAGATTGATCTGGTTGGTTACAATTGTAAAATAAAATAGTTGGGTACTAACCAAAAATAGAAGTAGTTGGAAGAGTTGTGGGATAGAAAGTTGAAGAAGCAAGAAGTTGATTGAATTGAAAGATCAGTAGAAAATTGTTTTATTAAAAGGGAAAGACCACACAAAGAACTCTTAGCATTCGATGGCCTGAAACAAAGGGGAAAGATAACCTCGAAAATCTGATTAAGTCTAAACTAGAATGTAAATAAGAGTCTCCGACGGATTGGTATAAATTAATATAGATATGTGAGTAACTTGCTATGTTATCAGTAGTGTTTATGAACGGAGACCTGTGTAGTTTAAATACTCGTCGTTGTGATTCTCATTATTGTAATAGTCTCTGGAAGTTTCACTGGTAAAGTGAACTCGAGGGCTTCGCCCTTCACTGTTATCTCTTGAATGAGTATTATGGTTTTGTCTAGTAGGTGTCCTATCCCGGTCATGGTCTCTACTCCTATCACGATATCGATTATCTGATCTTGGAGGACCGTTGCTTTGTCTATCACTACTATTTTGCCTATAGTTATCTCTGTAGGAGTTGTTTTGATGGTTATTTTGTCGTTCCTGTGATCGGTTATCGTAAGAAGATGATCGGTAATTGTTTGAAGAGTTTGATGGGTACGGTGATCGATGTCGGTAGTCTGATCTAGAGTTGTTTTGATAATTGGATTGATTTTGGTTATAACCATTTCTCTGTCTGTCCCTAGAATTTCGATTGTCATAATTGTTTGATTTGTAATTTTGTTGACCTGGTGAATGGCTCCTACTACGTTTATAATTATCTGTGAAATTTTCTCGTTGTTGAGGTGGGTTTCGGTTTTCGTTTTTAAAGTCCTTGTACTTAAAGCAGAAAGCTATTGTGTGACCTGAACGTTTGCAAAACTTTCAGAATCTAGTCTGGTTTTGTTTGAATCTGGGATTGTCGTTGTTGTATGTGGCAATTATTTTATGATCTTTCATTAGATTTGCAATTTCTGTGAGTTGGTTTTTTAACCCTTCTATTTCTATTTTATTGTCGATACTACTTGAGGCAGTACCCGTGAATTCACTGCTAACAGAAAAACTTAAGTCTTTAGTTGCTACATGATCCTGTAATTGTTGCCAAGTTGTAGCTGGGTTTTCTATTAACCGCTGATGTGCCTTTTGCTTGAGTGCAGGTGGCGTTAATCCTCTTACAAAGTACTCCATACACTTAGCGTTACGCTGGTCGTCGTTAAAATCTGGATCTGGCCATCCTTTTTCAACTGCTTTTGTTATTCGGTGTGTATAGTTTTTTATCAATTCATCTGGTTCCCTTTTAATACTCTCGACTTCAATTCTTTTCCTATACTTGTCTTTTGCATCAGTAAAACGGTCAATGAACTGATTTCCAACTTCGTTCCATGCTAAACCTGGTGCTAAGGTTTCAAACCATTGGGCTGCGGGCCCACGCAAAACCGAACCAAACAACGCTTTTTGTCTAGCGTCGTATGCTGCTTGCAAGGCAGCATCCGCAGGATCTCTTGTTCCTAGTGAGAATTGGATTTTTCTTTGTATTAAACTAAAGAATTCCTGGGCATCTTCAGATGGATCTAAACCTATAAATTTCTCTAACGCTATGTCGGGGTACGCAACAACGTTCGCTGCCATGTTTTATTTTAGTGTACGAAAAGAATATTTTATACGAAAGTGTTATTAGTTTGGGTAATTAGTGTAGGAAATATTTTTTTTATTACACTTAAGTAATAAAACGCTAATACTAAAGTAGAATGTTGAACTGTTTGTTTTGTAATATGAATTTTATTTGTTTAGGACCGTTTAATGATTGTATTTTAAATTCAAAGTTTTTGCCGTTATCAGTGCTAAAAATTTCAACCCAAGAGTAAATATCGGTTTGCTCAACAGTAAAATTTAATAACCACGGATAAGTGTTTTCAGAGTGTTTAAATTCAACAGAGTATTGGTGATATCTGTTTATTTTTGAAAATCTAATTTGTGTGACAAATTCTGTTTTTATAAGTAATTTAACTCTATCTGGTAAACTCGGATCGTCAGGAGAAACGTTGATGTATTTGGGTTTTATGATTTTTAAGATTTGTAAACCAAACGGGGAAATTTTATTTTGGTGGCTCATCCACACACAAGATGATAACGTTTATGCTAATTCTATCACACTGTTCTGATTTCTTCGAGCACACAAAAGTTCATTAAAGTTTGGGTTGGTCCAATTGTAAGTTATGTAGATTTCAGTTTCTGTTTCGCTAGAAGAGTGATGGTAAATGCATAAAAAGTTTTCGTTCTGGTCAGTTAAAAAATATGAAACTTTGCCTATTTTGTTATGTACTTTAATACTTATATTTAGATCTTGAACGTTTACTTTAATATATGACATATAAATAACATAGAACAATTGTTTTTGTTGTTTTATTAATGTATTTTTGTATGAAATTACACAGAAGACAGTATAAAAACGTTTAGTACGGGATGTTTAGTACATCAGTAGTAGTATTTTTGTAGCTATTATTGTGTTTAAATATTGTTTCTAAAGTGCTTAAGTCTGTTAATGACCGTATTTTAACATTAAATTTGTGTACAAATTGGGTTAAAAAGGCTAGTTTACGCTCTTTTAATTAATTATTGGCTAAATTTTCTGCGGGAATCTCGATCACACTGTTTTTAGTTTTTAACAAAGTTAGTAAATTCTGAAAATTAGGGTTCTCAGATGCATAAGTTATACAAAAATCAGCGGGAGAATAATGTTCAAACACGTAGAAAATAGCTATGAAAGTAATTCCGTCAGTAATAAACCGTGTTATTTTATCCCTTCTAGTGTTTTCTATTGCTGTTAGATTAAGATGTTCTACAATAACTATTCCAGTTTGGTCCATGCACTGTTTAAAACCTCTATTGGTGAAATTGTACTTGTGAAACCGGTTAAAATGGGGGAATTCTCATCAATTTATGTTATTTTCAGGCTAAAAATCAATGTTGGGGGGATAAAATTTAGTTTAAAACCCGTTATTCTTTGTTAAATTTGAGCCTTATTGAGATTTATGTGGTCAAAACTTGGTTAATATTTACTAATTTTGTGTAAAAATGACGTTAATATGGCTATTTTCTTGAGTAATATTGGTTAAAATTGGATAAGAATGATGTTTTTAAGGCTTAAATATGATTAGTATCCGTTAAATTATGATAAAAGTGACGTTAATTTTGTTAAAATCTGGTTAATATTTGAGAATTTAGGTCAAAATGATGCTTATTTGGCTAAAATTTGATTAATATTACCCCACCTGGGTCAAGGAATTGATAAAACAGAGTGAAAATTCAACTAAGGAAGGCTTAAATTTAACCAAAATTGGGTTAGTTAATGTTAAAATGCAACAACGTGTGCTTAAATGTGTAGAAAATTAGATATAAATTACACTAAAAACGTATTGGGGGGATGAATTCTGGTTAAATTTACGTTAAATTGTTTGAAAATGCTACATTTTGGTCAAAAATTCAGTAAAAATTAGACATATGTTACTCTAAATATGATTTGGGGGGATGATTTCTGGTTAAAAATCGGCTATTTAGTAAGAAAATGCTAAAATTCTGCTGTGAATTTGGTGAAAATCGGCTAAAGTTTAGTTTAATTAGGTGTTGGGGCGGTGAAATTTGAATAATTTTTGGTTATTTGGAGTGTATATGCTACAATTTAATCATAAATTTGGTCCAAATCGGGTCAGAAATAGTCTAAACAAGTTTGGTGGGGATAAATTCTGTATAAATTCCGATTATTTAGAGTGAAAATACTAAAATTTAACCAGAAATTTGGTCAAAATCGGGTTAGAAATAGACTAAACAGGATATGGGGGGATGAATTTTGTATAACTTTCAATTATTTAGAGTGAAAATACTAAAATTCAACCATAAATTTGGTGAAAATTGGGTTAAAATCAAATTAAATATGTTTTGGGGGGATAAAATCTGGTTGAATTTCGGTTATTTAAGGTGTAAAAACTAAAATTTAACCATAAATTTGATGAAAATTGGGTGAAAATTAGGCTAAATAGGTTTTGGGGGGATGATTTTTGGTTAAGTTTTGACTATAAAATGTAGAAGTACTTCAATTGTTATATAAATAAACTAAAAATTGGACATAGATTACCCCCACCCGGGTCAGAACAATTTTACAGGAGCAAAGAATCAGTTGCCTGTTACTATTTTAATGTAAATTTACTGTATTTCGGCTGTAAATTTGATATAAATTACTCTTTTTGTTTGTCTATTAGTGTGCTTTCACTTCTGTGCTAGTGGTTATTTTACTATTTTAATCCGATCGGATAGGAAAACAAAAATTCAGGCGTGATTCTTTCCTCTGGGCGCACCAGTTATCAAATTTGACTGGGCTGCTACAGATCACACAATACGGGATCTCTTTATGTATGCCAGTCAAACTTGACAAAAGATATAACAAATCGAAGGCAAAGATATATGCCTAAGACCTGTCTGTGCTATAAGTCTCAATTTAAAATAGTTGGGGGGCTGAAAAGTTCAATTAATTAAATAGATAGTTTAAATGAACAAGCTTACACTGAGCAGTATTAAACCGGGTTGAGCTGTTACTTGATTGTGTTGTTGTTAAGTGAGTGCGTCGTTGAAACTTCTTCCAGTCGATTTCTCACAAGTATGTTCTGTTGGAAAATTTGCTAAGTTGGAAATCTTTAATAAAATTTCTCTGTTTAAATTGAGGAATTTATTTTGCAAGAAAAATGAAGCAGTTGTCTGCTGCTGGTCGTTGGCTCTGTTATTTGTCTCTCTAATTTTATTCCGTCCCACTTCGCTGAGAGAAACAATTAATTCCTCTCAGCTCCGTTCGGGCCGATAGGGAGCGAATCACAAACTCACGTTCATAGTGAGGTGCTTCTTAATTTTCCTATTGGCCGAGAAGGCAAGAGAATTAACTCTTTTTTATCTCACGGAAAAATTATTGAAACTCCAAAAAATAATAAAAATCTAAAAAGCTGAGAGCATCAATTATTGATTTCGTAGGCGCCTGTTTTCTGCTTTTCCCCTCTTCTAAAACCGCAACAATTATGGTTTTCTTGGGGGCTTTTTATGAGACTCTATTGTCTTTTCCCCTGAAGCAATCTGCTTCATCTTTATTGAACTTGGGGGGGAAAGATCTGCATTGCAACTGTCAAAAGCAGAAGTAATTTAAATCAAAAGAAACTGTGGTTTTACAGGCCGCCTACGTTCAACAACGTACATTTTCTGTCCTGGATATAAGCGAGGAGATCCAGGCCTAAATGTTTCTTATTTAAATAAGTCGAACTGAGTTGTTTAAATACTTGTGTACTGGTAGTCTTAACAAGCGTTAGTTTGTTTAGCGCGCGGCGAAAGAATGGTTAATTAGCGCCTAAATACGTTCGCTCTAATGCGGGATTAATTATCCGTTCATTTGTAACGGCTCTCGTAATACTACAGTATGCCTCTAAGAGAAATGCTCAGCAACTTAATGTTCTTGGGCTTTACCTATTTATCTGCGTAAAATGGTCAGAAATATCGGTCGAACAAAAAAAATGCATGAAAAAATCAACGGTACAAAAAAAATTGCTATAAGCTTAGTGACAGAAATTAATTGGACGTGACCACTAGACAATTCTAAAAGTAACAACATAGCTGGCAAATTGCCAGAAAATAGCCGCAAAAGCTTCATAGATCTGTAGTCTCAAAAAGACGTTACAAAGACAAAGAAACTTATTCCTTTCATTAAGCGCTGAGATGTTAAATTTTGATTAAAAATCTATATAATTTATTGCTGTTTCTATTTGCTGCTCTTAAATATCCTTCAATTAGAGTGACAAGCACTCATTTGACCTTATCTCTTTGAATTAAAGCAAAGAAAAGTCAATTTTAGAGCGAGGAAGTCATTTTTAAGAGTGAGGTAAGTCACATGTTACCAAAAATTTAATCACGCAAATGAACAAAAAAACTCGATCCACTAAGAGTGAAAAATGACGTCACGCACGCAAATCAGTTGAAATTGCATGATCGAATGAACAAAAAGCAGATTTGAAGTGGTTGTGACGCAATACGGTCGTAACAAAAATCATGACGAAATAAATAAAAAAAACCAAGAGAAGGCCAATAATAGCCTCAGCTATCGCTTCGCGGCTATTAAAAATATACGTGCCCAGTTACCTGTCAAAGTGAGCCAATTAAACAGAGAAGATAGCTTGTTGAGAAATGCAGTACGCCCGACTAACTTCGGACAAATTGCTCTCGAACGACAGGCGAGGGGTTGGCGTTGATTATCGCTAGCTTAGCAACGGGAGGCTAGCCTCAGAGGGCGGGGATAAAACAGGGAGAGGGGCAGTCCAATAACTCCCTTTAAACCAGGAAAATTTTCCTCTCGAGCGTTCTTCAGCAGCTTTGATGAACAGTACACTTAGAGCTTAGTAAAGCTCTAAGAGAATTGTTTAGACACTTAATTCCCTGGGCTTTACCAGTTTATCCCATTTCTGAAGATTGAAAGTGAACTTAAACCGCTCAACACAGCGAAAGAATGCTCTAGCTATAAAGTCAAAACGGTCAAGCAAAAAATTTGCATAAAAAACCAACACGTTAACAATAATTGTTTCAAACTTCGTTCAAAAGCAATTAATGGTACAAATAAGACTAGCATGACTCGATCAATTGCTACGTAATTTGTTTAAAAGCATTAACAAGTTTTTTCACATTGATAAGACTTTCAGGTTATATTTCCAATAATTTAATACACGAGAAAATCTCTCACACGTCCCATTGAGTTAATGGAATTACCCGATGATGTAGGGAAACTGTTCAAAGATGGCGAATTTTTCCACTGTGACCTCTTGTGATGAATCTTGGAATAATCAGAACCACCGCTTGACACATGGGAATGGGAACTCATCGCACACGGAGCTATTTCGTTATATATACACACTAATATATAAACATCACATCTGAAATAAAAAACTTTTATAGACAACAGATCAAATTATTACACTGTGAAAAAATGATATTCCATACAATTGGCTTCAAGATATACGGTAAACAGAAACAGAAAGAGCTCAACTGGGTCTTTTGTTCGGTCAATTTTGGCCGGTCGATATATTCATCGTAAAGATTTGTGAGTGGTAACACTACAAAGCGCTTGACGCGTAGAAGTAAGAAATGAAAGATTTTTGAATTTGTTTTTTTTTGAGAATATCGAGGTTTTAAGTTTTCGTGAACATTTGATATTTGGCGTGAGTTTGTTCATTTTTTGCTTTATTTTAGTTCAATTGAAGATTTTTTCTATCAGGGATATTTGTTGTTTCAAAGATATATTTTCAGCAACAATATCGAATAATTACGTGTTCTGAATAGATCAGCGGCAATAAGAGAAGCTAGTTTTTATCTCATCCTGGAGTTTTAAATAAAAAGGATTCGAATTCAATTGAAACGCTGTTTTTGCAAACATCTTAAGAATTTATTGCTTTTTTGCAAATCAATTATAGACAAGTCATTTTCATAACAAATTCCTATTAATGACAATATCCTTGACGTTCAAATGAGGCAAAATGAGCATATATTATGTTTTAGGGAATAATTCATGGTTTTAATGGCTTCCACATTGTTTTCGTAATCTTTCAAAGAATTTTAAGAGTTTTGCCCGCATTTGTTGCACTTTGGTAGTACTATTACTTAATCTGAACAAAAAAGCGTGCAATTGTCTTCTTAGCGAAAACGAAGTTAGTAGATCTAAGGCTTATAGCTATTAGGAGTTGATTCCGATTTCCCTTGAAAAAATATTGTGATTATTGAATATTGTTCATATTTGTTAATCAAATTTGAATTCAAATTATCACCATTTGATGGTTCTAATTTTTATCAAAAAAATGCTTAAAACTGAAGGCTTTTCAAATTGGAATTTTTAAAATAGCTTCCTCGCTTCTCTCTCGCGTTTTTCAAATTGAAATTCTGTATTTAATGTTGTTTCTGTAATCGTAAGAAACATTCTGATTAATTACAGGTCTCAATAGCTTAGTATTGAGAAGAAAGAGTGAACTTTCTCAATGCCGTCAGTTGATAGCTAATATAGTCAATTTTAATTTTAATTCTTTTCAAAAAATAGAGAATATTTTTGAAGTTTGTTTTTTTTGTTCTTTCTTGTTAACTTGTCAATTAGTCTCATCAATGAGAGCGCCTATCAACTTTCCTATAATGCAAACGTTAGGCTCTTTTGCTTTTGTGATAAACTCGATGTTTTATGACAGACACTATGCATTTTCTTATTTCAATATTTGTAGTCTTTTAACATAGTCCCTTTAATAACAGATCGCATCGTTTTTCAAATGAGACCCAAGTGAACAAATGCAATGTTTCGGTTTAATGTTTAATGCAATGGTTCGGTTACTAAAATAATACAAAAAAAATTGAAAATATATAAAATGCACTTAATAGTCAATGATATAAAGAATTCAATCCTTTGTGTTTCCGTAAATTGTTTGTAATATTTGTGTAATTCTGTATCCTTTTTTGTTTTATAGTCTTGTCCCATTATTCAGTCTCACCAAAGATAGGTCCCATTTTTTGAGGTGTTACATGTAAGTCAATTCAGAAGTTTTAGTTAAAAGCTAATTCTTTTTATGGCTTTTTGAGATTACTTAGTTTCAAAAAATTTAGTGGTTTTTTTAGAGAATATTTTAAGAATAATACGTATTTTAAGAATAATACGTATAATACGTATATATCTTGATTCCTTTTTCGTATCTTTGTCCCTTCTGAACAGGTCCCAAAGAAACAGGTCCCATCTGCCTTCTAGTTATGGAAAAGTGAATTTGTTTCGTTTTGGTTTTATCTGATGTTAATGACTTTGTTATTAAGTGTTTTAAATTTAGATATAGTTTTTCACCGCGAATAATGTTTTAGTTTATTCTGTTTGTATTGCGGAATGAACTTTAATTCATTTAGTAGTTTATGTTTGTAACAATCTGTTTTTAAGTCAAGGATCTATTTTCGAACATCTCTTTATTTGGTAGACAATTAATCCAAACATATGAATGAGGGGGGTCGAAACATTGTGCGAACCACATTACCGAATCTCCGTGTTATCAATTAGCTCAGAGGACCAACTTCCTTCTCATAGATAATTACTACATGATAGCACTTTCATAACTACAAATTTTCAAAAAAGCGACTGGAAATTACAGCCAAAGATCTTTATTTGATTTTCCTTGCTCGGCAACATATTAAGAAGTTTTAACTTATATGGTACAGCCTCGAGGCATAAAAACATAGCCGGCAGATTGCCGGAAAATAGCCTCGATAGACGCTTGGGGCCTTCCATGAATTGAAACAACTAAAGAGATTAGATATACAGATCGACCACCCGTCCTTTAATAAACCACTAGACTTTTTGGGTTAGCTTTGGACTGTCATTTTTATGAGACACATAAGCTCTATAAGGAGAAAGCCTTAATAGGGCTTTTCAAAATTAGGATCTTTTCCATCTGCGCCCCCTTAGCTTAGTGCGCGCATATTATTTGCACTCCTCAGATGCACGTGCAATATTTTTTACATAATGAATTACTATGTAATGGCACGTGCTCTGTAACTGGGGGACACATAAAGTACTGGGGGCACAAACGGAGAAGATCCCTAAATTAATATTCGAAATCAAAAACTCAAGACTCTAATAATCAAAAATTAGGGCATATATGTTTGGCACTACTTAGATGCACACTATGACCTTTAACAAGTAAATGTTCATAAAATTTAAAGTTCCATAAGTGAGTTCAGAAGTCATTTTTTGAGTGAGTTAAGTCATTGAAAAAGTCAATTCCAAGAAGTCAGGTTAAGACGAAACAAAAATCTGTTAGACGAAGTAAAAAAACATAGCAGGACAAGTCCTGAAATACAATTCAAAGAATTGAATAAAAAACTTAGACAACTCTACCTGACCAGTAGATCAGTTGAGCAATGCCAGCCAAAACAAAAACAAAATCATCTAAAAACATTGAGAAACAAACAATCAAACAAACCAGACAAAAATATACTCATTGCTAAAAATCTTTCAACTTTCACCCCTAAGCCAAAATTTGACCCCTTCAAACATACCTATTTCAAAAATATGTTCAAAACCAATTTTTGTTTCTGATATTGGTCCAGTATTAAATCTGCAAGACCTGAAAAAAATTCATTGGCCGTTGAAGGTCGATTAACTCGAAAATGACAGGAAAACTTTTAAAACGAATTCAATTGCAAATTTTAATGAAATGTTGCCGAATATTGTGACATTAATATCTTCAGAATCATCTCTATGTCTCTAGAGGATATCCAAGAACCCAATTCCAAGCCTTAAAGAATTCATTGGTTCAAAGATCGATAGGCAATAATTTTTAGAAAAATTTTCAAATTTCAAATAGAAATTTGTTCTATTAAAAGGTTGACAACCATTCAATTGCCCCCTGGCAACTATTTAACTAACAAACCCGGGATGAGGCTACCTGGCGAGAAAAACAATAAAAGACAAATGCTTTGAAAAAAACTTGAAAAAAAGTGTATATTTTATTAAGCATCTGAAATCGGAAAAGTTAAATTGTTAAAAATAAATCCATTGAAACTAACAACCATTCAGTAACTTTTTATTAGACTGCGGAATAGGTTTCTGACACTTGAGAATGAACAAATATCAAAAATTGACAAAAACTTTAGGAAACCTTGAAAAAAATTGCATATTTTATCGAAAAAGTGCTAAAATTTGAGGAAGTAAAATGTTGAAAACCAATCCATTGTTACTAGAAACCACGCAGTGCCCTATTATCAAACCTTAAAGGAGATTCCTGGCCTCTGATAATGACAAAACTCAAAAAATGACAAAATTTTTCAAAAAACATAAAAAAAAAATTGCAAAAATTAGTATTATTTTGAGTGTTGTATTACCAAAACATATAGCTCATAAAATCGTCATAACAACTAATTTTGTCTCGCAAAAGGCGTTCATCAACTTTTAAAAACTTTGACTTAAGACTAATCAAACTAAAAACTCAAAAAATCACAAAAAATAAACATGAAAAATTGCAACATTTTGAGCCCAAAAACTAAAAATGCCCTTTTAACCTTAAATTAAGGCCATCCCATCAGCTGCACCACTATAAGCACTTGAAAGCACTTTGGGCCTCTAATGAAACTTAATGCCCGCTGGGCTTTACCTGTTTATCCCGTTTTGAAAGATCAAAGTCATTGAAAATGTGTGAACACATCTTAAAAAAAAACAGCGCACCAATACAATTCAAATTCTTTGAATTGTAAAAATTTAGGAGCGCTATAATAGCCGCCTAGAATTGAGGACGCGGCTATTAATTATACTCAAAAAAAGATCACTAAAACATAATTCACGCTCTTACATAAAATTGGTTCGTATGCTTGTTTAGATTTTCAACAAATGTCTCAGCTCACATCTGGTGAGCGTTGCCAAATTCTACTCGCAAATAAGCAACGGTATGAATTCCAAGCCTTGCAATAGAGCAGGCAAAGTCATCATTTCTGTATCCCGTTTAATGCTACAAAACATAACCGAGTAACGTTAGAAACGAGCGAACGTCAGTAACGTCGAGTAACGAGCGAATTGCTCTCAAACGACCGGCGAGCGGTTGGCTTCGGTAGAAACCAGCCGGGGCTTACAAATGTTAGCATGGGGGGGTTGGTGGAAAATCGCCAAATGGAGGAAGGTGGACCGGGGAGTGTTGTGGGGGGGGGGAAGGAGGTGACTGGGGGTTCCCATCCAAGGTGGTGAGTAGGAGGCGCTCGAGATCGCACCTGGATAGGAATCTTCCTAGGACTCAGGATCGCACCTTCATTTTCCTACTCAGGATCGCACCCCAAACCGCTCGAGATTGCACCCAAATCTTTCGAATCGCACCAATAGAGGTAACGGTGGGGAACAGTTCCCAAAACGGTTGTCCGAGGAGGGGGGTCATGATATTGTCTCTTCAAGACAGTTTTGTTGAATCGCATTCTAAGAGACTGGTAAAGCGTACGGTTCAAAGAGAACTTAATGCCCTCCTGATTAAGATAGATCCGTTCAAATTCACTTCAGAACGATGTAATTTGAGGTTACGCTGGAAGCTACTTCATAATGCAAAATTTTTACCGTCCATCAATAACCGTGGAAAGTTTTACCGTGCCAAACTTTTTAAAAAAAAGGAATAATTAGACATTTTGACCATTTCCTAAAATCTTATTGCACCTCGACCTTTCACTCGCTTCACTTTAAATCTTATATCACCTAGTGTTGTACAGCTGCGTGCTAAGATACATATATGTAAGGATTCAAAACTATTATGGCTTTGAACATCGAAATAATTGCGCCAGAATTGACTCAGTTCAGGAGGTACACAAATTTCGAACCTCTCTAGAATCATATATACGCGCAATAACGAAGTGATTCGCTGGATCTAATATGCAACTTAAACAACAAACTTCATCACACATTTGTACTTTTAAAAGCTTCATAATAGTGAAAAGGTATAAGACAACTTTGTTATTCAACAAGACAACTTTAGCAAACACAAGGCATATATGATGGTGGTAGGTATGTACAAAACGGGGATAGGGCAAAGGCCGATGATAGTTGTTTATCCTGAGCGAAACCATTTTATTTCTGAGATCTCTTCGTAGGGGTTGTGCGAGTGGTGCGGATCTTCCTGGCAGCACCATTGGACGTTGACGATATGTACACACTTTCCTCTTCAAATACAGCTTCTGTGACCCTTTCCGACCTTGTGACCTTTCCCGTTTTAGTAGTTCCTTTTCGTTTGGCACACCAAATTTGGCATTGTTGGTAGAGAAACAAGAGAAGACAGAAAACAAGCGCAGCTACAGCTGAGTAGAAGATAGAAGCAGAGCAGAATAAAAGCAAGCTTAGAATCCATCGCAATTGAGGATACTTTTTTGCGATTGATTTGACAAGCTCGCTTTTCGATGAGTCAATATCGCCAACATTAGGCAAACTTGCCACTCCAACAATCACATGCTGGAGAAAAAGCAACCCTGCAGAAGACACAAGACCTAAAAAGGTCACCACCGGACTCCAAGCGAATCTAAAGCTTTCAATGAAGATTGTCCAAGTGTGAAGGCTTTTGTAGTTGAGAAGGCAGTATAGATCGGCAGCAACTTGCCTCACGGCTTCAGTTCGACTGTACTTGAGAAGGGCTTCTGCTCGTTTCACAACCTCCTTCAGCTCAGCATCTGAGGTGTTCTAAAAATACTTCGAAAATCAGCCATGGGATCAAATTTTTTACAAAGCTTCAGAAATTTCCCAATGGATAACCCTGCAAATATACCTCCCTTTATTATAGTTGTAGTAACCGACGGATGGAGACTCCATCTCCACTAAGCTGGAGGTCAATAAAGGGAAAAACCCCCATCAAGTTGACATACTTTGCTTTGTTAGCCCACTATCAAACGCGCGAGCTACTAGCCCATCAGATCACGGCAAAACAAACCATAATGGGTTTGTAAGGAACGGTTAAGAACCCTCTCTCTCAATCGGTTTACGACCTTAAAAATCAAATTAAAGCACCCGAGGAGTCCGCCTTTCACTCCATGAATTCAAGGCTCCTCGACAATTTCAGTAAATTGCATACTTAGAGACAACATAAAGGCGTAAGGCTCTAAGCGCGAACTGCTCAGCGATTTAATGCCCTCTGATTTTACCTGTTTATTCCATTTTTGAGGACGAAAAATCAAAAGGCCAGACGAAAAACTATCGGACAAAGTCGGTAGTAGGAAAAATTGCATTTAAAATACCAGTAGAGCTGATATAATTGCTACAAAGGTTGTTTGAGAGCAATTAAAAATAATGAGCATATGTATTCTCATTGATCAATGGTATCAATAGTTAATCAAAAAAACTTGTTATATTAGTTCCACATGTAAACTACCACCGATCAAAGTTGCAACCATGGATCACAAGAGAGACCTCATGTTATCAAACGAATAAAAACCTATAAAAGCAAATCAACGAGGCAAAGTCTTGACAAGCTAATAAAAACCCTGAAAATGGCCATCAACTCAGACCTCTCGAAAAAGTTTCAGGAAAATAAAAAGTACTTGTCAATTCGAAAAAAAACCCAGACACTCCTTCAGTAATGCATTGGACACAGGACAGCTAACGTCAATCTCTGCATTGCAAATTCGCTCAACTATTTTTTAGTGTTTTTAAAGCCAACATTCAGTGTTTTTCAGATACTGGTGAAATTTGACGCATCAGAATTAAATAAGACAAAGCCCTAAACCAAAAAAAAATATTATTCTTGAAAAATCGGACAACAAGAAATCTACTGTTTGATGGATATCAGTGACGACATGGAAGCTGTGCAGATTTAGTTACAGGCGATAATAACATAAGTAGTGCAGACTGGTCAAGAATGTGTTCTAGTATTGAGTTTGAAACAATTCCTAGACACCCTTTTTGATTTAATTTTTTCAGACAGTGCTCCAACTCAACTTGATGTTATGCAATGCAAAGATCCAGAAATTGGAACGAACTGCACCATCAATCAGGATGTGCAAAAGCTACTCCGTAAATGGAAAAGCTTGCTCAGATCACTATCCATTAACGGCTCATACAAATTTCAACTGCATTGAACCTTGTATTAAAAATTCAAAGAAATTAGCATTCAAAAAAACAGACGGAGATAAATTCAATCTATCTATCATCGACGAGCCATTTAACCCCCTTTCGTTATAGTAATGCTATGTAATGATCCAGAAATTGTAACGAATTGTACCATCAATTAGTATGTGCACAAAATCTACTCCTTAAATGGAAAATCGCACTCAAATCACTAACCATTAACGGCACATCTAAGTTTAAATGTATTGAACCTTGTATTAAGAACTCAAAGGACTTAGCATTCAAAAACGAACTGGGAAGAGTTCAATCAACCCATTATCGACGAGCCAATTAAACCCTTTTTGTTATAGTAATGTAGATATTCTCATTGATCAATGGTATCAATAGTTCATCAAAAAAATTGAAAGATTTGTTCCACGTGTAAACTACCACCGCTCAAAGTTGCAACCATGGATCAGCAGAGAGACCTCAAGTTATCAAACGAATAAAAACCTATAAAATTGAATCAACGCTGCGAAGTCTTGGCAAGCTAAAGATGAGGTATAAAAACCTTGAAAATGGCCATCGACTCAGACCTCTCCAAAATCGAATCTGAGATATTAAAAACTAAAAGTGTCAGTAAATTAAAAAAGTACTTGTCATTTCGAAAAAAACCCAGATCTTCCTTCATTAAGGCATTTTTGGAACAGGACAGCAAACGACAATCTCTGCATTGCAAATTGGCTCTATTTTTTAGTGTTCTCAACGCCAAGTCGAGATACTGATCAAATTTGCATCAGAATTAAAGCATATTGAAGGCCTTATAATAATCATTCTTGAAAATTCAGACAGCAACAAATCTACTGTTTGACGGATATCAGTGACGGCATGGAAAGCTGTGCAGATTTCGTTACAGGCGACAATAACATAAGTAGTGCAGACTGGTCAAGAATGTGTTCTAGTAATGAGTTTGAAACAATTCCTAGACACTCTTTTTGATTTAATTTTTTTCAGACAGTGCTCCAATTCAACTTGATGTTATGCAATGCAAAGATCCAGAAATTGGAACGAACTGTACCATCAATCAGGATGTGCACAAAAGCTACTCCGTAAATGGAAAAGCTTGCTCAGATCACTATCAATTAATGGCTCATATAAATTTCAACTGCATTGAACCTTGTATTAAAAGCTCAAAGAAATGAGCATTCAAAAAAGCGAACTGGGAAGAGTTCAATCAACCCATCATCGACGAGTCATTTAAACCCCTTTTGTCATAGTAATGTAGATATTCTCATTGATCAATGGTATCAATAGTTAATCAAAAAAATTGTTATATTTGTTCCACGTGTAAACTACCACCGATCAAAGTTGCAACCATGGATAACCCCAGAGACCTCTAATATTATCAAAAAAGCAAAAACCTATAAAAGCAAAGCGGCGAAGTCTTGACAAGCTAATCAAGCTAAAGAAGACGGGCAAAACCTTGAAAAAGGCCACCGACTCAGACCTCTCCAAATTCTAATCTGAGGTAAATTAAAGTTGCAGTAAAATAAAAAAGTATTGTCGTCAATTGGAAAGAACCCAGATCTTCCTTCAGGAATGCATTTCAGAACAAGACAGCTAACGACAATCTCTACATTGCAAATTCACTCAAATATTTGTTTAGTATTTTCAACGCCAAATGAGATACTGGTCAAATTTGACGCACCAGAATTTAAAAAGATTGAATGTCCTTACTAAAAATATCATTCTCGAAAACTTAGACGGCAAAAAATCTACTGTTTGATGGAAATCAGTGACGACATGAAAAGATATGCCGATCTAGTTACAGGCGATAATAACCTAAGTAGTGCAGATTGGTCAACAATGTTTTCTAGTAATCAGTTTGAAACTCAATTCCTAGACATCCTCTTTGAGTTTAACTTTTCAGACAGTTCGCCAACTCAACTTGGTGGTATGCAATGTAATGATCCAGAAATTGGAACGAACTGTACCATCAATCAGGACGTGCACAAAAGCTATTCCCTAAATGGAAAACCTTGCTATTCCCTAAATGGAAAACATCACTATCCATAAACGGTACATATAAATTTCAAATGCATTAAACCTTGTTTTCAAAACTCAAAGAAAATAGCCATCAAAAAAAGCCAAGTGGGAAGAGTTCAATCAATCTATCATTGACGAGCCATTTAACCTCCTTTTGTTATAGTAATGTAGATATTGTCATTGATCAATGGTTAAACAAAGAAAAATTTGTAGCTATAACTGAAACTGATGTGCAGCGTGAGTTAAGACTTCTGTTTAACAAAAAGCTTACATGAAAATTGTCAACTTCATTAACGAAAAGCGCTAGGTGCATTATTCCAATTGAAGCGAAATGTGTCAAAAGACTGTCATCGAAAAAATAAACTAAATAACTAAATGCGTATCAAGGCTACGTTGTACCAATAGCAACCTTTTGCTCCCAAGCCTGGATGTCAAGCAAAAATATGTAAGACCTAGAGAAACTTCAGCACACAGCAACAAAATGGATTTTAGGGGGTTCAAAAAGCTACAAAGAGCGACTAGTCCAACTCCAGATTCTGTCACTGAGTTTGTATATTGAAATGCATGACCTCATTCTGTTCCTTGCGATAACTAGTGGTCAATAAGACTTAGAGCGCAAACATCTTGCATACACAACAAATTCCAACCAGACAGAGCTTGCGATAACTAGTTGTCAATAAGGCATAGAGTGCAAACATCTTGCAAACACGACAAATTCCAACCAAACAAAGCGGTAGAGGCAAACTTTAAATCAATAAAATAAGGCTAACCCGCGCATGTTCCAATTTCTTCCATAGAACACAACAACTATTCAATTTTTTCACGAAACTCTAAATATGGCCCTGATATGAACAAACGAACAATAGGAAAAATATACTGTAAATTTTTTACGAGCAAGTACTCAGAACTAAACACAGGCACTTGGAGATTACTATGCAGATGTGGAAATTGCACCTCAATGGGCAAAATAGACTAAAACTTATTCTAAACTTTCAATGGACGAAAAGTGGGTACAAAAGAACCCTAGAGATAAACTCTAAATTCTTATCTACTACAACTACTACTACTACTAAACAGTAAACCCATAATTATATAGCGTGTAACTTATATTGCTTTTCGATTTACAATCTAAATTTAGAAATAGTAAGTGAAACCAATTCAGGTGTAATCCTAAATTTGGTTGCACCGGAATTGGTAGAAGTAGACTGCCGTCAATTTAGTCGAGTGGGACCGGGGTCGAACTCTTAGAACCACCCTTTACACCATGAAATCTTCTCAAAACAGTTTCGGTGAATCGCATACTGAGACTAGTGAGAACTTTTTGTCTTCGGGCTTCACGTGTTTATCTCGTGTTTGAGGTCAGGCAAAAAGTTGGTAGTTCGAAAAATTAATTGCATCAGACTCTGCTTGGTTAATTAAATATAAAGTAGATTTAATCAAAACTCAGGGGACAGAACCCTCTGAACAAAAAGGACATTTAAAAATTTCTATTCTATTAATTTCTTGCCCAATGAGAGCATAACTATTATTAATGCAAAATACAAAAATTCATTCTTGCTTCAGTTAACAGACATCACAATACCAGAGCTAATAAAAAGAACTACATCGTTCTGTACTCTTATACGGGGCTTAAATTCGAAACAATGCTTAGCTTAATAGATAAAATTGAACGAATACCTGCGCAGAAATTGTAATTCTATTTGGATAAATGTTTACAGACACTCCAGCAGTCTTTTCGTGGATGGTCTTGGAGTCGTCAGGAATAAAGTTAACATCTACAGGCACTAAAAACGGGTACGCTTTTTCTAAGGATCTCAAGTACAACCGCTCGATCCCATCTAAGGCAGAGGTATTGTGAAATGATATTTCGTTTCCAAAGAGAGGACTAATTACAGAAGCCAACACAAAGATTTGTCCCAAATTCATTACCATTTCTGAAAAGGAAAGCACATGTAAGACAGGGAAAAACTTCATCTTCGTGTTTGGAATAATCAAGATGACCGAATAATAAAGTCAGGCAAATTGCTCGCAAAAGACTGACAAGTGATTAGCGTCGTCAGTAGCTAGCAGGGGCCTAGGGAGGCTAGCTTAAGCTAGGGATGGTTAAACTCAGTAAACAGAGAGGGGGTAAACCAGTAGAGATAATAGGGAATAAGGGTCCAATACGGGGGGAGCGGAGTGGGGTCAAGCGTTCGGGATTGAATGTGAGTAATATGTGAAATAGAAAGTAATTAGAAAGCCTAATTGTTGATTGAAATAGAAAGCCTAATTGTTGTGATAAACTTATTAAATAGTTTCAGTGCTTGTTTGAAAAGACCGGATTATTGTGAGCCCTTTTCGTGAAAGGGATTTTAGAGGCCGGCATATATGGTTTACATAATTGGTGCAAGCTCACTGAATGCCACAATCAAAAGGATACCCTAAAAATTCAGAAGTGAATTAGTTGGCAGAAGTTACAGTCTTGGGGGGCTCAGCTTCAACGAGAACGCTAACAACCCATTGAAGGTGTTACAAACTCTACTGAGAGGACAGGGTATACTTGCCAGAAAGCACAAAATTATAATTTGGCACGACGTTATCAGTAATTCGATAAACAAACACAAAAGCAACAACTACAGGGCCATAAGTGCTGAAAAGTTACTCGAAATACTGCGTGAATTCAGTCATCGAATCGAAGCCGTTGTGTATTGTAGACGTGAGGGAGCCCCTGACATTTTTCGCAAATTGTTGGAGAGCAAAATCACCATATTAGACGTTAAATCAAACCTTCTATCCCATCGCAAGAGTAAAGATTTCAAAGTATTAGACGACCTAAAACAAACCCACCCGTCCACTGAACTTGAAGCCCGACTGCTCTCAACTGTTTGGCGGCACAGAAAGAACTTGAAAAGCCTTTACAAGAGTGACAAGAAGAAGAGGTCGAAACAGTGCAAGCCAAAGAAAAACAAGCCATCAAAGAAGGAGAGAGAAAGAGCGAAACGGAAGAAAGAAACAGCTCAATA
The DNA here is from genome assembly GCF_964194025.1 of Convolutriloba macropyga. Lineage (NCBI taxonomy): Eukaryota > Metazoa > Xenacoelomorpha > Acoela > Convolutidae > Convolutriloba > Convolutriloba macropyga. The sequence continues at coordinate 57,540,603 of NC_134473.1, forward strand.
GGTAAATTTTGATTGTTTGACTGTGTTGTTGGTTTTTGTTGGAGTGCCTTCGCAACCTTAACTGGTAGGAAGGGGCTCTGACGATTTCTAAACGGTACAGTTATTCGATCTGTTTATCTTTCGTTATAAGCACGAGTGTGTTGTTTGATTTTGATTTTGTTAGAGTGCCTTCGCAACCTTAACTGGTAGGAAGGGGCTCAGACTTTTCTCAGACTTTTACGAAATTGTATAAATACAAGTGCCTTCGCAACCTTAACTGGTAGGAAGGGGCTTGTACTCTTAAACTCTTGTACTCTTGAACTCTTGAACTCTTTGAAAATGGGAGATAAAGCTAGAACTCAATCAACGAAGTACCCATGTGGTACCTGTAATCTTGAATGCAAAGATGGATCAGTTTCGTGTTTTAAATGTGGTTGCTGGTACCACGCCGGTGATTGTTCCGGCATTGCTACAAGTGTCCTTAGATGTCTGCAAAAAACTTCAGGGCTTATTTGGTTGTGTAAAGACTGCGAAGAAAGTGGTAAAAAACTCCTCAGAGATGGACCCGATGATATAAATGAAATTGGCAGTAAGCTAGCCTGCATACAAAAGCAGTTAACTGATTGACAACTGAATGAGAATAAGCTTGAAAACACAGTGCAGAAATTCATTGATGAAAGAATGTTGCATATTGAACAAAAGCTTGAGAACAAAATCAATTTAGTCATTGAAAAACAGCAGCAGATACCGGATCAAATTAAGACATCATGGCAAAAAAGCAATGTATCGACTCCCATACCAAACATGAAGAAAATAATGAAAGAAACTCTACAACAGCAGGAACAAGAAAAGGAGGACAATGAAAAACGGGAGAATAATCTGGTACTATTTAATGTTCCAGAAAGCAAACTCGAAACTCCCAAGGAAAGAGAAAGTGTGGACCTACAAGTCTTTCTTCATTTCTGCGAAGAGGGCTTAAGGATTGATCTGGAAGAAAATCAAATAGAAAAAGTTATACGAATTGGGAAAGTTAGCAATGAAGGCTCACCAAAACCGAGACCGCTGAAAATTGTCCTCAAAGAGAAAAGGAATAAAATTAACATCTTTAGATCATTGAGAAATTTGAAGGAATCGCATTCGACACTCCAACTGATCAGTGTTTTTCATGACTACTCAAGACAGACCCGCAAAAAAATAAATTCAATGATTGAGGAAGCTAAAAAGAAGGACGGAGACGACTCAATAAACTACAGATACACAATTAGGGGAACTGCAAGTCAGCTACAGGTTCAAAAACGCCGCAGAAAAACGGTTTCAAACGCTGCTGCATCTGGCTTCTGACTAAAATCTATCAATATCTTACTATACAATGTAAGAAGCTTGATCGACTTGAACAAAAGAATTAAATTTGCTGACTATGTATACAGACTTGATTTCGACGTTTTACTTTTAACTGAGACATGGCTCACTGCTGAGATAAAAAGTGCTGAACTGTTCCTTCCCGATTATGATATTATACGAGGCGATAGATCAACTGAATCAGATGCGTCTCGTCACGGCGGTGTGCTGGTAGCTGTGAAGAAAACAATCAAATCCGAGGAAATTAGTGTGGCTGAATTACCCTTATCAGTTCAATCTTCACTTCGCGTTACCAAGTTAATTGGCCTAGAACCTTTTTACATCGCAGTTCTCTACAACCCTCCGGCGGGAAGCAAATACCGGATATCTATTGAGGATTTACAGAAGTTATTCCGCTTCCTTGAGGAAACGTGCTGCAAGCGTCTCCTCTTATCCGGTGACTTCAATATGCCTCACACTAACTGGAGTACATATGATTCTGCCAACGATTATGAAAATCAGATTGCTTCGCTTCTGTTCGATATGAATTTAAAACAATACATCGATTTCAATACAACAAAGAAAAGCTGTCTTGATCTTGTGTTGTGCAATGAAGATTCAATCATCAATGATACAACTTTGTGCGGAAATCTTTCTCGGTTTTCGGACCATTTTCCCATCACGATTAATGTGTCCATTAATAGTAAAGTTTCAGAAAATTCATCAACGAGATATTTTAGCTACTGCAATTGTGATTTTGATGCGTTGAATGAGGCTATTATTGCCAACCCATTCAAGCCGTACTGCTATAGCAATGTGGATGTTAACACGAATCTCTGGTATGAATGGATATTTAAACTGATCGAAATACATGTTCCTGTTCGAACTAAAAATAGACAACTACTGCCTCCATGGACATCAGCAGAGACATCCCATCACATGAACAAGATTAAAACTGAGCGAAGAAAACTACAGAAAAAGGGACTGTGTACGTCTGAAAAACTGAAAAAGCTCACTGAGGAATGTAATCAATTGCAAATAAACGATAGAGTCGAGTACGAGCAAAAGCTTTTTGCCAGCAGACACAAAGGACGAATCTACAAATATTTGAAAAGCCTGAAAAAGGATAGTCTACCACCAGTCATAAAATCTGAAAACTTGAAAAGGGAAGCTAGCACAGATCTAGAGAAAGCAAACCTTTTTAATAATTACTTTGCTACGGTAGTGACTGATGACGGTTATGAATACTTCGAACCAAGTGAACAGCATAATTTTGGGGAAAATGACATCTTAATTACGGAAGATTTAATCAAAACAGAGCTAAAGTCACTTAACATCTCGAAGAGCAGAGGTCAAGATTCGATACCACCCTTATTGTTTAAAAGATGCGGGGGATCAATAGCTATGTCCCTGAAAAACTTGTTCTGTAATATCAAGCGATTGCGCAAATTTCCATCTGCTTGGAAGAGTGGTATTGTCAGTCCGATATACAAAGATGGTGACAAAAAGGAAGTTTCGAACTATAGGCCAGTTACTCTATTAAACATTGTCGCAAAATTATTTGAAAAATTTATCTTTGCACCACTCTACACTGCGTTTGCTGATCGAATAAGCAATTTCCAATTTGGTTTTAGGCCAAGACGTCCTGTTGTACTACAATTACTATACAGTTTGTCTCATATTTACTCACACTTGAACTCGAGAGATTCTGTTAATTTATTTATTTTGTTTGATTTCTCCAAAGCGTTTGACAAAATAAAACATAGTATCCTGATGAAAAAGTTACTTCAAATTCCCATCTCCAAGGCTTTATTCGAACTGATACAAGACTATTTATTAGGAAGAACACAGAAAGTGCGAATAGGTGACCAGCTATCAAATGAGCGAACTGTAACATCTGGAGTACCACAGGGATCGGTATTGGGACCATTATTCTTCCTGATATACATAAACGATCTCCCCAATGCTGTTTTCTCATCGTTAGCCTTACTATTTGCTGATGATTTAAAACTTTTTTACAATGGGAGACCTGAACAAGAATCCTTAGAAAAATTGCAAACGGATTTACAAGCCCTTCACAACTGGAGTGTGCAAAACCATCTACTATTTAACTTGAAAAAATGTTCCATTAGCGAATTTCAGTACGGTAGAAATAAGAACACCCTAGAAGATTTTTGTTTTATTATGAATGGAAGAAATTTAAACCACAAAAGCCTTGTTCGTGACGTTGGCCTGTTCATGGATGAATCACTAAACTGGAACGAGCATGTGAAAGTAAGAGTTGGAATTGCCAGAAAATCGTTCTTTCGGTTGAGAAGAAGTACGTCCCCGATCATTTGCACCAAGAGTAAAGTCGACCTATACCGATCAATAATATCAATGTCGATGCTATCTGCATCCGAATGCTGGGAACTAAGAAAAACGAATTTCGAAATAATTGAAAAATTCAATAAAAAGGTTCTGAAGTGGATTTGCGGAAATTTTGACTACAAGGATGCTTTGATCAAATCAAACTTATTACCACCACTCTACATTAAAGTGCTTAAAGACCTTCTACTTTTCAGTAACATCTTGGAAGGAAGGTACAATGTCGACTTTTCGAAAGAATTCAACATCACCAACAGCGGTAGAAGGAGACGTGTTGTGCTTCCAGACACTAGATTTGAAATACAGAGGCAAAATTTTTGGTATAGGACTGGATTCAGAATAAACGTCGAGCAAAGAGCTCTTGATTTCTTTAACCCGGAGAATCTGAAGAACAAACTTATTGAATACATGTGGAGTTATTTTAATAGACATTGGACTGAAAACAATCCCTGTACTTGGATTTTTATTTGTTTATGTACAAACTGTCGTGCCAATCCTAGATTGTAAACGCGGGGTGTGATTCCCCAGTGGCATATCCACGAATTCATAATAATAATAATAATAATAATAATAATAATAATAATAATAATAATAATAATAATAATAATAATAATAATAATTGGTGGGGGAGCGGAGTGGGTGTCAAGCCTCCGGGGTTAGGGGTGGAATTGGAGGGGTTAACAAAAGTAATTGGTGAAATGGAATATCTCATATGCAATTGTCCTCATAGAGGTCAGCTTTATTTTTTTTCCAAACATGTAGAATTATAAAACCGGAAGATTAAAAATGACATTCCTTCAGAATAATCAGGAATATATATTGAAAATTATACATCAATTCTGATTATTGATTAGTGTTACCCATTAAGCTGTTCGTTCCTCTATATATAAAAACCAGACCCAAGGGATCCAAATTATCTGTCTCTTGGTATATTTTCATGCAAGAACTATCCTCAAGTTCTTTTGAAAAGAATTTTTCCCAGTTGCTCATACATTGAAAGGCAACTTATACCACTTTTGTATGCTCTTCAAATTCAATGAGCTTTTCCTTTGATTAGCATACTATTGCGTTCTTATTATCAACTCTTTTATCTGCTGAATCTGTTTTAACTGTAGGGGGTTTGAAAATTATCTAATCTAGGTTTCTAATGCCAACCTCTCGCTTAAATCTGACTTTTCATCACACTAAACCTGGAAATAATTAAATTAGCCGGTAGGCCAATTGATTTGAGAAAATCGCAACAATTGTCAAATTTCCTACGCATATTACACGCAAAAATGCCCCAGTTATTATTTCGATTTCTAAGCTGTTTGTTGCTGCAAATATTCGGAAAAAATCAAACTGAAAGACAAATGAGAGAGGAAGAACGTTTGAAAACATGCAGCCTTACCTCCTGTATGGTTTCTTACCACATCTAGTGAGCGAATGGCAGCTACAGTTCTTTTAAAACTCTATTCAGATGTACTTCAAATGACAGTTCGGGTTCAAGGTGTATCCCTTAATAACGACAATTCTCAGCAGATTTTTTAAAATTCCCTTCAAATGTAAATTTTGATTCTACTTCATCATGGCGGCTCTTTTGTTTAGCTCTGTTTTATCAGCATTCAATGTCAGTTGAATTTCCCTCAAGTACTTCTATGTCTGCGATAAAATATTTCCAATCTTTCTTGCAAATTTTTCTCCTGGGCGGTATCGACATAGAACACTAGTTTCGTTTGCAAAATATACAAGCTCAATTTCACATTTTTTACGTTCTGAGAAAAAGTTAACGTATAAAAACGGTGGCTAAATTTCCGCCTTGGTGTGCTCGTCGATTAAAAAAGCTTTGCTGACATGTCGAAGCCTAATTTAAAGCATTGCTTCCATTCTTCGAGAAAAGATTTCAATAAATTAATGCAGGCTCATAGAATTTGAAGCACTCTACCTGTTTAGCGAAGATTTCTTGCAAAATTGAATTGAATGCGTTGGCAAGTTCTAACAAATTTCTGCAGTGTTTTTCCATTCTCTATGTTTTCTAAAACGGTCAGAGTGACAAAAACACTGCATATGTTGACGTTTTTTTTGTTGAAAGCCGAATTGATTTTTTTCAACAGATTGTTTCGTTAATGAGATCCATCTTTTAGGTGATGAGAAGTTCTTTAAACAGTTGATTTGACTAAAATTTGTTGATAGTTGCTCCTCTGTGTGGTTGATCTTTTTTGAATTGTTGTGACACATGCATGATTTGGAACAATTGTAAAAACATTGTTTCGTATTCAATCATTAACAAATAATGGCAAATTAATACTTATTGCCTATTCAACCGTCTATAGAGCACACTCATTGAGAAATCCTGGTGCTGGATCTTTACTATTGTCTAAACTGTCAGTGGTTTGGTAGATTTTTTTTACAGTCAATGATCAAAAATAAAATTTTTCTTCACATTGCTTCAGCTCTTGGATATTCAGAGAAGAGAAATCAGCAGAAATATTGCCATTAACGCAAAAATTGCAGATTGCTTATTTGTTTATATTTCTCATTCCATATGTTTCATTCTCAGTAACATTTATACTTTTTCTTACTTTCAATTGTTTATATCGATAAAACTCCACTTAGACTTTGATATCTCACCTTGCAAACCAAAATTAAAAGATTATTTGTCATATGCCTCTCGTAGTTTTTATTTAACCAAAATCCGTTCATTTTTAAACTCGTCAAAAATGTCGTCATTTTCAGAAAAAGTTTTGATTGTACAAATGATATGTTCCTGCTATTAATTTCTTCAGTTACCTTCGATGTCCAATTTTTAGCACTCTTTTGTTTTGTTTCATTGAGGAACCTCAAATCTGTATGGGTGCATGTTCATCAAGTAAAAAATTGTTTGTAAAAACTACATCACAATTTTTTGGTTGAAACTTAAGTTGCCAGTCCGCAAATGTAAAAACCCTATCGAATCTTTCTCATGAAATATTTCTTGTTTCTATTGGAAAAAACTTCAGGTTTGTTTTTAGTTTTTTTCCTAAACTACTGTGGTAGAAAAAGATGTTATTGTTATTAGCAACGGGCAGCAAACGGATTTTACATTCTACAATTTGATTTTTTGTCGTGCAGCAGTGATCGACAAGCAATTGATTAGTTTTTCTGATTTGTGCTGGAGTTTCAACATTTTTCCGGCTAAGTACCAGATCAGACACTAGATGGTCAATTTTTTCTTTCTTTCTTTTGATTTGATCTATGTTGTAGTCTCCATAAAAAAAATGATCTGTTAAGTGATATGTATTAGATAATTCGGCGCTCACGTTATTTTTAAAATTAATGAAAAGATTTTTTTGGATTTTACGAAAAGTTCACTGAACATTTACCTCTCAGAGTTTATAATGTTGATTTACGTTGATTATAAGAAAAGTGCGTGAGCATTTTAAAATTTTTTGCTACGTTTAACAACGAATCGTTGAGTCATGCAATCTCCAACACCACGTTACTGTGCTTTCGATTGTTTTCAAAGAGTTGTTTTTAGAAAAAGATTTTCAGTGCTAATATTGACATTTGTCTCCTCTACTAATTGCTATTTCATGTTTCATGTTCTAGTGGAGTATTTCACGATTTTTGTTGTTGAAGCAAATTTGAAAGCTCCTCATACTTATTTTGTAAGCTAAGTGCATATAGGAGAAAGGTTTTCAACCACTTTGAGTTTGTCCTAGCGCATTATCAAAATTTGACATCTTCAAGTTAATTATCAACTTCGTCATAAAAAAAGTTTTTTTCTCAAAACTAAAATGTAAAGGAAACGAACCGATTTAGGTCAACAATTTTTCAAAATTTTTCGACAAGCCTATAACAAACATTTTGCTTGAAGTAAACTTCTTCTAATGACTGTGTAGTAGATTTTTGCACAAAAGTCCAAATAAATTCGGCTAGTAAGGAAAAACAAACTCTCCTGTCTTTCACCCTATTGAACTCGAGCTGCATTGAGATAGTTTGGAATTTTTGAGGTTTTATCAATATTGTGCTCCAGGTAGGGTAGTTCTTTCAAGACGCTATAGTGCCAAAGACTATTACCAAGGATTTCAATTCCGTTATCTGTGAGCGGTTTTTAAGGACAATTATATATTGACCACGAATATAGACCAACCAGTTCTAGTCATATAATTTCCACTTGCTCAAATATTTTTGTGATCACCTCATTATTACTTTCTATCAAAACAGCCGTATTTGACTTATAAAATTTCGCAGATAACTACACAGTGTGGTTTCCACATTTCAAGCACTTATCATTTTTATCTATAATTTGCATTATAGTTAATTCTTGCCCAGATAATCTCTTGTCAATTGAATTGCATCCATCGTGGTGTACCAGGGTTTCTGCCGTAGTCCCACGAGAAAAAGTTTCAGCTACAAATATAATGTTTTAATTGTTGCTGAAAAGTTTGAATGTATTGACTTCCGTCGGGGAATATCTTGTTATTTGATCTTGCGAAAAATGTTATCTGATATTTAAAGCTGCCTTCAAAGCAAAACCCGGTATCGTTTTAGGATAATTTTTTATCTGACGTTTCAACATTGTTTGGTAAACGCAAGTTATCCTTTATTCGCGGAAAAGTTTAATGAAATTGGATGTTTGTTGTTTAAGTCTTCAATGTTTTTCTCCAAGCGGTTGATTTTTTCTTTCTGGAATGTAAATATCAGTTTTTGCAAATCATATTGTAGCAAATTGTTTTCTAGAGATTTTATGATTGTTTTTTTTTCATTTTCCCCCGCTGTTTTCTGGAAGTTTCTTGTTTAGTTCCCTTATGTTACACCTCTCTGGGGACCTTTTTCAAAAACACGATGATGTTGTAACATTCATTAAAAGTTGGCTGAAAAATTGAAACCTAAAATAGAGACAGACTATGTGATTCTATCTTTCACAAATATTTTGCTTTTTCTAGAAGTTTTGCATTTAGTTCATCTTCACCTACGTTACACTTTCCAAGAAATTTTTTTCAAAAAAGCGATGATTGCCATCACGCAAAAAAACTTTTTAAACGTATTGCAGATTGCTTATTTGTTTATATTTCTCATTCCATCTGCTTCATTCTCAGAAACATTTATACTTTTTCTTACTTTCAATTTTTTATATCGATAAAACTTCACTTAGACTTTGATATCTCACCTTGCAAACAAAAATTAAAAGATTATTTGTCATATGCCTCTCGTAGCTTCTCTTTAACCAATATCCGTTCATTTTTGAACTCGTCAAAAATGTCATCATTTTCAGAAAATGTTTTGATTGTACAAATGATATGTTCCTGCTATTAATTTCTTCAGTTACCTTCGATGTCTAACTTTTAGCACTAGTTTGTTTTGTTTCATTGAGGAACCTCAAATCTGTATAGGTGCATGTTGATCAAGTAAATAATTTTTTGAGAAAAAACTACATCACATTTTTTTGGTTGATACTTAAGTCGCCAGTCCGCAAAAGTAAAAACCCTATCGGATCTTTCTCATGAAATATTTCTTGTTTCTATTGGAAAAAAATCCAGGTTTGTTCATAGTATCTTTCCTTAACTACTGTGATAGAAAAAAATGTTATTTTTAGTAGCAACGGGAAGCAAACAGATTTTACATTCTACAATTTGATTTTTTGTCGTGCAGCGGTGATCGACAAGCAATTGATTAGTTTTTCCGATTTGTGCTGGAGTTTCAACATTTTTCCGGCTAAGTACCAGATCAAACACTAGATGGTCAATTTTTTTCTTTCTTTCTTTTCGATCTATGTTGTAGTCTCCATATAAAAAACATGATCTGTTAAGTGATATGTATTAGATATTTCGGCGCTCATGTTATTTTTAAAATTAATAAAAAGATTTTTTTGGATTTTACGAAAAGTTCACTGAACATTTACCTCTCAGAGTTTATAATGTTGATTTACGTTGATTATAAGAAAAGTGCGTGAGCATTTTAAAATTTTTTGCTACGTTTAACAATGAGTTGTTGAGTCATGCAATCTCCAACACCACCTCACTGTGCTTTCGATTGTTTTCAAAGAGTTGTTTTTAAGAAAAAATTTTTCGGAGCTAATATTGATTTTTGCGCCCTACTGATTGGTAAATCATGTTTCTTTTTCTAATGGAATATTTCACGATTCTGGTTATTGAAGCAAATTTGAAAGCTCCTCATACTTATTCTGTACGCTAAGTGCATATACGAGAAAGGTTTTCAACCACTTTGGGTTTGTCCTAGCGCTTTATCAAAATTTGACATCTTCAAGTTATTTATCAACTTCGCCATAAAAAAAATTTTTTTTTCTCAAAACAAAAATGTAAAGGAAACGAACCGATTTAGGGCAACAATTTTTCGACAAGATTATACAACAACTATTTTGCTTGAAGTAAACTTCTTCTAATGATTGTGGAGTGGTTTTGTGCAAAATAGTCCGAAAAAAATTTGTCTAGTAATGAAAAACAAACTCTCCTGTTTTTCACCCTATTGAACTCGAGCTGCATTGAGATAGTTTGGAATTTTTAAGGTTTTATCAATATTGTGCTCCAGGTAGGGTAGTTCTTTCAAGACGCTATAGTGCCAAAGACTATTACCAAGGATTTCAATTCCGTTATCTGTGAGCGGTTTTTGAGGACATTTATATATTGACCACGAATACAGACCAACCAGTTCTAATCATATAATTTCCACTTGCTCAAATATTTTTGTGATCACCTCATTATTACTTTTTATCAAAACAGCCGTATTTGACTTATAAAATTTCGCAGATAACTACACAGTGTGGTTTCCACATTTCAAGCACTTATCAACTTTATCTATAATTTGCATCGTGGAGCCTTGCCCCGATAAACTCTTGTCAATTGAAATGCATCCATCGTGCAGTACCAAGGCTTCTATCTTAGTCCCACGAGAAGAAATTTCAGCTACAAATCTAATGTTTTAATTGTTGCTGAAGAGTTTGAATGTATTGATTTTCGTCGGGGAATATCTTGTTAATTGACTTTGCGAAACATGCTATCTGATATTGGAAGTTGTCTTCAAAGCAAAGCGGGGTATCATTTTAGGATAATCTTTTTATCTGACGTATCAACATTGTTTGGTAAATGCGAGTTATCCTTTATTCTCGGAAATTATTAATGAAATTGGATGTTCGTTCTTTTAAGTCTTCAATGTTTTTCTCCAAGCGGTTCATTTTTTATTCTGGAATGTAAATAGCTGTTTTTAAATCATATTATAGCAAATTGTTTTTTAGAGATTTTATGCTTGTTTTTTCTCAATTTTTCCCCGCTGTTCTCTAGTATGTTACACTTCTCTGGGGACTTTTTTCAAAAGGCCGATGATGTTGTAACATTTATTAAAAGTTGCCTGGAAAATTAAACTTAAAATAGAGGAAGACTATATGATTCCATTCATTAAAAATTAAATGCCTTGCTCTACGACGTAGCGCTTTGATTATGTTTAAGAAATTTTTAAGTGGTTATGTTCTATTTAGATTCTTCGTTTACCTGTTAATGTGTGGTGGTGTTGAACGTAATCCTGGGCCACCGCTAACCTGTGTATATTACCTCTCCGGAAATAAAAACACTTAAGGATCCATTATGCTTCTTTCAATTAAACTGCCGGAGTTGGGTCAATAAAAGAGAACAACTGAAAAAGATGTTAAAAGAATGCTCAAACAATAGTGTATTTGCTATTACGGGAACGTGGTTGACTAGTGAACATGATTTTAATCTATGGTGCAAAGACAGCATTTGCTATTCTTGCTTCAGATGTGACCGAATATCTGAAAAGTCAAAGGGGGGCTGGCGTAATGCTGCTACTCCCCAAAACTTTCAATCCAAAAAACCGTAATGATTTTCCAAAAATGAGCAAAGACTTCGAAACACTTTGGGTTGAGTTCTCTCTACCCTACAAAAAATTTCCTTCACTGCTTGTGAATGTTGCATATAATCCTGAAAAATCTAAAACGGACATCTTTCTCGAAGAATTAGCATTGCAAATAGATTATGAAAAAGCAAAAAATCTTATTACTTGGCGATTTCAATATAAATTACCTTCACCCCAACGAAAGAAACAAAATGGGCACAATTCTTGTACATATGGCCTATCAGTGGTCAACAAAACACCTACAAGGGGAAAAAATCTGGTTGATTTTGTAATCAAAGATGATGAGCTGCCCCATTCCAATGTTTTTACTTTTGAATCGCCCATTACATCGGATCACAAAGCTATTGCAATTATAACGAATGTAACTAAGAATAAAAAGAAGCCTCCAAGAAGAAAAACAATCTTCGACGAATCAAAATATTTTAAAACTTCATACCTACAAGACCTGAAACAAATTGATTGGGATGTTCCTTTACGGCATCTGACGCTGAAGGCATTTATCGTATCTTTAAGAAAATTTTAACTGAGGTAATCCTCTATCATGCCCCTCTAAAAACGGTCTTCATATGGACTGAAAATCCAAAATTGAACCAGAGCAAAGATTTCATAAAGAGCATCTTTAAAAAAGCAGATTCGGAAAAGACAAAATGGAATATTATAAACGACTCAAGAAACTCTACTAAGTTCTTCCAAAATATCTTCTACCTCAAAAACTGTTTTGATGATGTTATTGCTGATAACTACAAAATGGCCCAATTGCTCAATTATAAATTTTCTAAATTAATTGACTGCATTCGAAGCGCTTGGATCTTTTTTACCACCAACTTCAAAACAATTAAAAACAGTTTCGATTTTAGATTCGTAACCACAAAAGAACTCTTATTGACTCTAGAAAATCTAAACTAAAACAAGCCATCAGATCCTTCAGATATCCCATCATGTGCTCTTAAAGATGGGTTCCTCCTTTCAGCTGATCCAATTAAATTGCTTTTTAACCAAATTTTGGCTGAAGATCATAGAAAGGCTATTGTTTTTCCAATTTTTAAAAAAGGAGAAAACTCTTTGCCTGAGAACTACAGACCAATATCAATTACTAGCTCACTAGCAAAAGTTTTTGAGCGTTTGCTTCTTGAGCAAACTTTAGAATATCTTGAAAAGTTTGGGCTGCTTTCCAATACTCAATTTGGTTTCCGTAACAAATTCTCAACGATTGACGCCCTCGTTTATTGTACTGAAACTATAAGGTACCATATGAATAATAATAATTTTATCACTGCAGCTCTACTAGATCTGTTTAAAGCTTTGGATTCGATAAATCACAAGATCCTTCTTCATAAACTGCATGAATTAGGATTTTCCGAAAACGCCTTAAACCTAATAGAAAGTTATCTATCACACAGGCTACAAAAAACAATAGTGAATCATGTGGAATCCGATTGGATTGGGTTATATCAAGGTGTCCCACAAGGAACAATTTTAGGTCCCCTTCTTTTTAACCCGTACATTAATGACTTGAACAAACAAATCCCTGCTAATACAGAAATAATTCAATACGCCCATGATACTATCATTCTTACATACAATGCGGACCTAAAATTAGCAACATATAATATTGATCAATCCTTAAGAAATGTGCCTGAATATTACGAAAAACACCGTCTAATGCTCAATCACTCAAAAACTGAATTTATTACTTTCTCGAAAAAATCAAAACTAGAAGAAACGAAAAGAAACAATCTGTTAATTGGTGATTACAAAATACCAAACGTCAATTGCGTAAAATACCTCGGAATGTATCTTCATTGCACACTAAATTTTCAAGAAGAACCAAAACACGTATTACGCAAAATGGCTACAGGCATAGAAACAATAAAACGTATATCACGCCCGTTCCCTGAGCAGACAAGACTACTACTTCTGAACACCTAGGTGATAAGTCATTTACAATACTCAGGCCTTTTACTGGCCACCTCAAAAACAATTGCTTGATTACTTTGGAGAAACAATTAAGCTGGGCTGTAAAGACGTGCTTCAATTGCAAAAAATACAACAGTTCTTCTGATCTGAAACTAAAACATCAAATTCTGCCAATAATATTTTTGTTGGATTACCAAGTACTAAATGATTTTATGAAATTTACCAATAACCAGCTTTCGAATTTCAAAACTACGCTTTCCAACATCAAATCTACGCTACAGCCAGCGAACCAAAAAATAATGCTTCAATCACAAAATAAACTCATCTGCACTAGAAAACTCTATCCTGAATATCGGCGCAACCCTTCATAATAAATTTAACGTGAGTTTTTTAAAAATATAATTGAAATGGATGCAAGACCAATAGCTCTAAAGAAGCATCTGAAAGTGTTTTTCTTTCATTTATATAAGCGAAACTCGAATAATGCGTCGTACATCAACGCATCATGGAAAAGTTTTAAGTTTTCATAGTACCACTGTCTCAATTTAAACCGTAATATATTTAGTTAATTTCATTTATACTTTGACCTACACTGCCCATTTAGTTGTTTGCTGTTAATAACATAATGGGAATTCAATGTGTTTTTTTTTCTACCTTTCACATATTTTGCTTTTTCTAGAAGTTTTGCATTTAGTTCATCTTTCGATATGTTAGCACTTTTCAAGAACTTTTTTTCAAAAAGACGATGATATGTAACACTAATTAAAAGTCGGCGGAAAAATTAAACTTGAATTATAATAAAAGATTATGCGAGGTAAGTGGTTTCGCCTGACTCGAACTCGCTGAGATCGAGTATAACCCAACTTGGGAGTAAAGACTACCAAAAGTGCAGATAAATTGACGTTAAAAACTTATGATGAAATTATCAAAAACAATATCCGCAGATAGTAGGGGTAACACCAATAATTGGATAGAGATAACACCCAGATAACAAGAATACCTAGTAGTAAAATCAACACAAATACCGTACCTCGAAAAAAAAACGAAAAAAATTCATTCCATGTATTTGTTGTTCTGTATATATATTTGACGCGCAGTTTTTTTCAGTGTTCAGAACTTGAGTAAAAAACAGTTTATCTTCAATGCAGTTTCAAAGTTTTTACGCTGACTTCTGATTTTAAAATGTATCTGACCAGATACAATCAATTGAATTTAATTTACGTTTAAAAACGAAGGCCTCATTTTACTCAAAAAAACCTAGAGAGAAGATTGCCAGTTGTTCCATAAGCACCGTTAACTTGGGTCATTTAAAATATGTTCAACTTGATTACAAATACGTTGACCTAACAAGGCAAATTTCAGATTTGTTTGATGAAAAGATTAATCAAGTTGAATATAACAATAAAGTTGATCAAGTTTTGAATATATTCACATGCAACTCCTCAAATTAGTCCTAAGTTTTTCACTGTGTTGTACATGTGTTGTACATTCCTTTCAGCACTATGTGCCTTTCTTACTATTTGGACAATCAGTTAAGTAAATCCAGTCTTCAAATATGGAGTCCACCAGCAAACACCAAACTTTTGTCCAATCAATCTTTCTGCTGGAGTCCCAAAAATACAATAAAAATTGGATGATTGGTAAACTTCATTCGTTCCTATCTCCTCAACTATCCCGAATGCGACACATCTTCCGCAGAAAAAGATCCACGGTCAGCAACATCACTCAAAACTTGCACGCAATCTACCCTAAGTACGATTCTCAGGACAAAATCTACCTACATAGCCAGTACTTTGATTTTCAAAAAGACCTGGAAATGGTGCCTGTGGTGTCAAAAATAACTACAAATATTTAATTTTCCTTGAAAGCAAAACAAATGCACTAAAACGCGCAAAAAGTATCAATTTAGGGAAATACGTTGTTGGATCGACAGATTCAGATGGAAGACGTGTTTGATGGTATCAGATAATCTTAGCGGGACAGAACATTCCAAAAATTAATCACTAAAGGCACTCCAAACCATTTGAAGGTTGAAACGCAACTTATCGAACACTATTTTACTGAATAAAGAAGCGCATTAACTAGCTATGTAGTGCCAACTATTAGCTATGCCCCTCAAATGGAAGCCAAAGAAGTCTAACCTCATTGTCAAAAGTCCATCTAAAAGTAAAGAGATGGATTCTTATCACCAACTGTCTAAGTTATAAGAAAGTTGTGCTAAAATTTGGCCTTCTACCACTATCACTTTACCAAGAACTTCAAATGCTTCTTCCTTTTGTAAAAAACTTGAATATAAGCACTGACATAAACCAGAAAGACTACATCACAAAACTTCAGTGGTCACGGCTTTAAACTAAAAACTGTTGAATCTAATTTCGGGACCAAAGCAATTCAACTGACAAATAAAAGCAATGGTTTCTCCAATTGAGACATACATTTTGATGAATTACACAAATTGAACTTTCTGCACGTCTACCAGGGATTATTTAAATTGAAGTAAAATGAAAAGGCACCCTGCAGATGGCGGACATTATATGGATGATGAAGCAGCAAAGAAGTGAATAAATTGAACATGATAAACTTAGATATAAAATTGCATATCTATGTACTGGGTGGAACCCCGGATAGAATGATTGTTTGTTTTATTACCAAAAACTTTTATCATTTTTGCTAAATCAGGGCGCCACTGCTGTTCATTGGGTGGATATTAACCCATTTTTATGTGTTAGAATTTCTTTGAAGGAAGTTCAGCGAGCTGTTGTGAATGAAGTTCCCGTCTGCACTCTTATTGAACATTCTCCTACAGAGAGCAGGTTCAATAAGAGAGTAATCGCAATTGATTTGATTAGCACTTTTTTTATTCCATGACTTCCGACTAGTCATATATAACGTGTTACTTTCCAATCTGGCCATTATTAAATATTTTCATGTGATGTGGGCAGGCTTGGTACGTGGATGTGCAGAAGTGTTTCTTATTGACTAGCGCATTTGAATGTGCGCCCTTGGTGCAAGTTCACTCGACAGCCCACAATGAGATGCCCTCAATGAACTCTAGTGGAGGTTCTGCAGATACATGTCCGCTGTTACGGGCTTGATTTTTAACCACCGCAAACAAAATTGATCGAAGTGGGTACAACTTCTCGCTTATCTTAGTGGCAAATTGAAACGAATCGTCATCTGGCGCGACTGCATCAGCGATTGAGATATTAGCCAACCAAAGAAAAAAGTACTAGTTCTTGAAATAGTTTACAATTTGGATGAATTCAAGCCTAGAATCGCTGTATTTTTGTACTTGCAAGGCCTTGGGACGTCAAAAATTCTGTGCTAAGTGCAATTTTTTCAATAGCACTGCTAGAGCAATATTGAGCATTTTTTGGATAGCTGGTTTTCATGGTTAAGAGTAGAACAAGCCACCAAATAAACCTGCAACTGCGAATAAAACCGGTCAACCTTCATTGCGATGAAAGGACTGACCACAACCAGGAAGAGAACCCTTGCTAAGCAGACGAACTACCTCTGGACAAAGGTAGAAAGAATGGATGAACTGCTCAAATTGATAGTTGAGGAAGAGCAGAAGAAATACGAAGAGGAAGTTCTCATGGTCGGAAATTCTCAAGAGTTAAAAAATACCTCAAGAGCATCCGAAAAGCCATCAAATTCCTGCAAGAGTTCGTTGGGACGACAATACAGCTTAAACGGATGAATAGAGGGCAGAACAGTTCAACAAATACACTTAGAGCGTATTCACTGAACCTTGCACAGGTACTCGTGACACTGAAGTATACACCAACGTTATAAAACAAGCAATTATTTAACCAAAAAGAATTCAAGAAAGCGCTTGCTGAACTGTAAGCAGGAAAGACAAAGTGGATGAGATGCCATCGCTAATCTTGTCCTGAAGAAAACTGGTTTGTCAGAAAGCCAACTGTGTCGTCAAAAACTATAGACCTGTGAGTCTACTATGCGGAGCGGCACAAATCCTTGAAACGCTAATAATCAATGAAATCCGTCATCTACGGCCAAATACACGAAAGTCAATTTGGATTTTGGCCGAAGTGCTTAGTAAACCACCAAATAATGTTTTATCTAGACTACTTGAATCGCCAAATAGACAACAAAGACACCGAAACACTCCTCTCAGATTAGAATGATTTTAATGTTTTTTTTTATAATTTCCCTATAGTCAGCTACTACTAAAACTTGAGAACGTTGTAATAAGACAAAACTTACCAAAACTTCTGACCAATTTTATCTCCGAACGGCAGCAGTGCACAAAAATGATCCAAATGCCTGAACGTGACGAGTGGTGTAACTCAGAGTTCTATTCCCGGACCAGTCCTCTGTTTTCGTAAACGACTTTCCAGAAACACTACAATTTTGCTGTTACGGTAATACGAACAATCAAAGGATCTTTGAATAGAAGCGAGTTCTGTGCGGCAAGATCTATATCGATCCTTCTCATGGTGCTAAGAAAACCAGACGAAACTAATATCAGAATACCAGAACCTCGTATTCAAAGCCAGATACCCCGACTGAGAAAAATTTAAAATCGGAACCATAACATTGAGGAAACAATGGCATAAAAGGACAGGACATGGGAATCATGGTCTCAAGGACAACAACAAGGACAGAACAAGCCCCCTGAGAGCACAGAAAGTCTGTGTTTTTGAAAACTGCATTCTTGAGTCTGATATTGCAATGTTACTGTAGCTAAATTGTACCAATCATCTCAAACCACTCACATGTCTGGAAGTCTAGCAAGACAATGGAAATATATTGGAATTGTAAAGTGTAAAGCAACGAAATGGGTTCCCATGAATTCTGATTTTTCGTACAAAGAGAGACTGAACAAAGTGAAACTCCTCCCCCTATCGATGTACCACGAGCTCCAGAATATCCCCCTTCAGTCAAAAATCCACAACGGCGAGTACAATGTCAACAACAAGTCTCTTATCTACCCAATCTGAGCGAGTTGTAGAAACGAAAAAGAACGAGAAGTTGTTAACGTTCCATTTCTCATTTACGTCATATTTCCTACCCATGTAAATTAACAGTGCTAGGCGACAAATTAGTGAAACAGTCATTCACCGTGCTCAAGCGACAAATGTCCAAAGTCTATTGAAAATTTTTTGAACATTCAGTTGTAAACTAACTCATGTGGGGCACTGTCAGCCCCTTGGTATACCAAAATTCTATTTTATTATTATTATTATTATTAATAATGCGTGTCTCATTGATGCGCAAAACTGCAATGTTTACCAAAAACTGCCAAATTTTGATAACTAAATATGAGAAATTATATTTATTCTGTTGATACACATTGTACATAACTTAGAGCATTTTTAAGGAAACACCAAAGCACTAGAAAGGGACCTCCTCTGGGCAATAATCCCACAGAAGCTAGAAAACCCACAATAGTTACAGATAAGGCCAGTATAAAAGAAAGAAAGAAAGAAAGAAAGAAAGCGGAACTCATACTAGAACAAGGTATCGAATAAATTGTTTTTTTTTTGAACAAAATTTTGAGATGATCTATGGAACGTTTTAATTGTGTTTCCTCTCCGCAAACAGGATCAACAATAAAACTATTACTAAACAATTAATCAGCCTTCTCAAACTTACCCTAAAGTAACCTGCCACCTCGATCACTTCCTCGTATGTATCCTCGTTGCTACCTCAATTATCCTCATATTTTCTCGCCTCCCGTATTACTGAATTGCATCTGCCGCGAAACTTGCTTATCCCTCCAGTACCGGTGAATCCCGCTTGACTGCTGCTCTCAGAGATCTTGTCGTGAGCACAAAACCCGCAAATCCTGTCAGCACAAAGGATTGTATGGCAAAGAGAGTGGAAAACCGCAAAAATTTAACGAACGAATCCATTTACTTTCTTCCCGCATTAATGAAGGCTGACGTTTTCGAAGAAAATCAAGTACTGAATAGGAGGAGAGAACTTCTCGATTATGGTGTTCATCGTGAGAAACTAAAAATTCTTAACTTCGAATTATTCAATCATGGTAAAAAGGTAGCGATCGATGGAACTGCCGCCCTCCCCAAGGAACAAAATTCACCATGACTAGACAGTTTTAGCGTATCGTCCCATTTGACGAAGAATTTGCAAACGCAGAAAAAGTTAGTGGTGGCTAAACCTACATGCTTCAAGCGGAGCAAAACCCTCAACCTAGAAAACGTTGTTGCCAAATCATACGAAGAAGACAGTGTTATATACCAGGAAGGAGTAAACCAACACGTAAACTTCGAGGAACCCTTCGGACTAAAAAGACGACTGATCGAGCAATCTTGGAGAGTAGTAGATGCTACCTACGACGAACTCAACTCCTGCACCTGGCTGATTGCGTGCGACTGCCAGAACTGCACGGAAACGTGAACAATTTTCTAAACTCAAACTCGGGATCAACTCCCGTCAATTTCGTATTGTATAACCACAACAAAGAAATGGCCGGGCCAGGAAGTTCTTGTGGATGCGTTCTGGGAGCCAGATCCTCAACCAGACAATGCACCCATTCATGTCACAGCCATCACCAGTGCATTCCACCATATGTTAACACTCCCATTATCGTCCGCAGCTTGGGTTGACTTCTTTTTACCGCGAACCATCGGTCAAGCCTTCTCTGAAACTATTTAATGTTTATCACAACAATTATGCTAATTGAGAAAAATTTGTGAATCAATTATGTCCACCCCAGCATACTGTATTTTTACGCTTGTGCACTTGCTATATAACAGCACATAATTTGTCATTGGGGCGGGGGGGGGTCATTAAAAAGAGGAGAACAGTATAGGGATATAGCCCATAATGGACCCCAGCTGAGTGGTCATTGCATGCCCATTATGGTAAATAGGTAATAAGGACCCAGAATATATCCCAATCCTGTTGAACGAGTCAAAGCTCGAATATTCTGCTACCATATTTCTTTTGTTTTAATTTTGTGTCAACATTTATAATAAACCGACATTTTTCTTGTTTTTAACGATGTTGATCATTTTCAGAGTTGTCTTGCACACAAAAACAATTTTTCTTTCAATATTTTTTGTGATCTGTGAGTACATTAATGGCTGCTATTCGTGAAATCAAACCAGGTGAAGATCCATCGACTGTTTTTGCTGAAATGAGCAATTCAAACGTCTCAAGTGACGATGATTACGATGAAAGTGAAGACGATCTTTATGAAGACGATGAAGATGAAGATTTGGATTTAGACGATGGATTCGATATGTTTGGCACTTTAACCGATGGCCGAGGAGTATGTGCGAAAAATTTAGGCAAAATTAGAATACCTTCTTTTGGACCTGATGATGATGATATTGACCACACGGAGTGCAGCCAATGTGGTGGGTATTATCATTTTCATCTCATTGCTTGTCATTTTTATTATGATAAATGCTGTCGATATCCTCTTTAAAATGAGTTTGTGAGGACTGGAATCTTTTCGTTTAACTTTCAAGCATCTAAGTCTATCGATCATACTCAATTAATGTAATTATTTGACAGATAATTTGGAAAATTTTTCAGCATGCGACAAACACAAGAAAATTCTGTCTTTTATGGATGCCTGTGTGAAATTGGGCTTTCAATTACTGTCCTCCGATTTTGACAAGTCTTTCAAACCCCTTCAAAATGCCTTCAATTCGAATCAGAAATCAACCCCAATTAAACAACTGAACGGAGTTGCGTTAAGTGTCAAGCGTGTTTGTAATTACGCTCTTGAGCAAACTTGTGCCGGTTACATCGAGAAATTCAAGAAATTCATTCAAAAAGAAATGGTCGATACAGATTTTGAGCATATTGAGTTCCTAATCGAGTTGCATTTTGATATGAAGGAGAATTTCGATTGCTACAGTAAGAACTATGTCCTTCTTTTGGCAATTGCAAGTCAACTGAAACCAGCGTACAATGAAGCTGTGGCCTACCGAGTTAATTCGAAAGCTTTCAAAGAGTCCCAAGCTATTGATCGCTTTTTGAAGACGCAGGAAGATATCAGAAGTGCTCTTGTTCATTATGAGAAGGTTTTGTTGGAAATCAAAGAAAAGTTTGACGAAAGGCATGGTAAGTCGATTAATGATACGCGATAGTTGATAAAAAAAGAAAAATAGTTTTCGGTATTTCACTTGGTTATCAATTCAGCGTTCTTGGATAATCATAATTTATCGGTTTCTAAAACGTTGAATACGCCTTTTTAGTACTGATCGTTTCCGAAGTTTTTCTAGTTCTTTATTATGTGGTCAAATTTATTATTAATTGCTCTCGTAGAGAAGCAATTATTGTAAACGTGCGTGTCTTTTTTAATGCAAAATTTTCGCTTGACCGTTTTGACTTTTAGAGTGACTTTTACGCCCTTGACTTTTTGCGTGATCTAAAATTCCCTCTTAATCACAATTTCAAGCAGCTGAACTCAATTGGCGACAATTTAATACTGAAAGTCAAATGAAAAGTGCGCCGAAACTGATGCCACTTTTCACTTTAAATCTTTATATTGGTATATATTAATCTCTAATGCGGTTATTTGAAGCCCACTATTGAACTTCTTATTCCCATTTCGCCCCCCCCCCGCGACTGAAGCAGACTGCAATTGATTAGAGCTCCCAATAGTCGTTCGAGAGCAATTCTTCCGACGTTTAGTCGGTTATGTTTACGACATCATGTTCCCGCTCCCACCCAAACAGTTTTCATTTTTGCACCAAACGTTAACTTGTAATTTCGCTCTTTTGTGGACGTGAGTGACAATACCTCGTCACATTTTCTCAATTTAGACATTAGTTTTCACAGTGAGAGATGGATTTGTTTAGCGTTAACAACCGTGATGGAATTTTGTCATTTTCAGGGATAGAGTTACCAATTGCCACAATTAAATTGCTAAAAAGTTTTCAATTCGCGTAAAGATGATTGCTCGAATTTATTTTAACTTAATTTTGTGTCACTAGTTTCACGCTAGTTCAAAAACAGGCATATGGCGCACAGGTTTTTCGAATTGTGATGCAAAATTAAACTAGTTTTTCTTACTATCATAGTTGCTCACACACGCTTACAAATCGAATTTTAAAACATGGATTGTGGAAAAGCGGTCATTTGCGAGAAAACGCAACTCCATTAAAGTGTGTTAGCTTTTAGATGCAGATCAGGCCCTTTGAAAAACAAAAATAGCAGACTTGGATATTTTATCGATGCTAATAAATTAATTTGCTTCGAAAGTAACACTACTTCAGAAAGCTCCATTGCAGATATGGGTGATTTTGCATGATCTATTGCCAAAAACAATATTCAGGAAGAGGTTTCTGAGAAAGTTACCTAAATATTTTAAAAGCATAGAACGAATGGATAATCAATGAAAGCAAATGTTATGCAATGGGCCTTTTCGTAGAAATTATTTTTTATCAGAAGTTTCTTGTATAAACACCGAATTATGTATGATTTGATTAAAACAGCAAAATAAGAACAGCAATTCAATACCTTGATTATTATAATTTCTACTCAGCCGTGACAGGAATTTTCAGCTGAAAGAAGCCTCAAGATATTTTTTGGAAAACTGATTTTGCAAAACTGAGCTCATGCTATATGGAGCTAACTCAGCAATGAGCGTAGTTTTCAAATATATTTTCATGTTTGTTAAGAATTATGCATTATGTTCAAAATTCATTTTAACTTGTCCAAATTCGTCAGTTTTGTCAAACGGTCGATGCTCAATTTTTGATTGCTCTCAAATGATATGATGTCCCTGAAAGTTACGTTGTGTCAGAAACCCAGTAATCTTGTTATTTAGTCTCAGTTCAGCATAAATTCCATTAATTCAAGTTTAAAACTGTTACCCTTTGTTTGATGTGAACGTGTAACTTAGCTCCCTTTTGTGTACGTCAGTGACAATACCTCGTCACATTTTCTCAATTTAGACATTAGTTTTCACTGTGAAAGATGGATTTGTTTACCGTTAACAACCGTGATGGAATTTTGTCATTATCAGGGATAGAGTAACAAATTGCCAAAATTAAATTGCTAAAAAGTATTCAATTAGCGTAAAGATGATTGCTTGAATTTATTTCAACCTAATTTTTTGTCACTAGTTTCACGCTAGTTCAAAAACAGGCATATGGCGCACAGGTATTTAAAATTGTGAGGCAAAATAAATTAGTTTTTCTTACTATCATAGTTGCTCACACGCTTACAAATCGAATTTTCATGGATCGTGGAAAAGCGGTCATTTGCGAATAAATTCATTTTCATTAAAGCGTGCTAGCATTTAGATGCAGATCAGGCCCTTTGAAGAACAAAAATAGTAGACTTGGATATATTATCAATGCTAATAAATTAATT
>NC_134473.1:57574377-57673363 GCF_964194025.1 Convolutriloba macropyga
AAGCCTAACTTTATATCACTAGCAAGAATGAATGGCCCAGAGGATGTTAAAACTGAAATCAATCAATTGATCCAAAACAATTGAAAATCTTGAACGTTAACCTACAAAACCTCCACTCGAATAGAACCAATTGTGGTTCTCAACGCTAGAAACGTTCACATACGTTCAAGTTTTATTACCATCCTAAATTTCCAACTCATTAGATTGGCCCTTCCAGCTCAATGAATGATAGAGACCTTCTTGAGACAATTTCATGTGGAAAACTTCGACATGATGGACATTCAAAAGAAGAAATACCGGTAGATTTTAATCACGTGTTTGCAAGATACAGATTCGATGTTTGTCACAACACTGAGCGAAAGATAAAGCTCACGCCCGAACACAATTTACCCTTATACACACGAGGACCACCGACACAGCTTGGTGACGAATTTATGATCGAACTCGCCCCGATGCAAATTTACTGTACAGTTACTACGATACCACAGTCAAAGTATACTAGTCCTTTATGCGCTTATCGAAAAAGAATGGGAGAAACTCAGAGTCAGATCTACGACAAATTAATCACTTGTCCTCAGATCTGCAAACTCTTTGATCCGTGGTAACTAATTCCTCAAGAAACACAACATCAAAATTAGCCCTAAGAACAATTTGCTACAATTTTGTGTCAAGACGGTAAAAGTAGATTCAATAACAGAAATAGAGCACAAAAACAAGAATACTAAGAAATTGACAGAAATCCGAGTTCACTTAACAAAAACCAAATCCTCAAACTAGGAAATTGAACGTCAATTGAATGCCAAATTCAGCGAGACGAAAATTTTGTAAATTTTTCAAGAGTCGTAGTCTCAAATGAGTCACTGGAGCTAAAGATGAAGCTAACACCCGAACACAATTTACCCATATACACACGAGGACCACCGACACACCTTTGGGACGAATTTATGATCGAACTTACCCTAAACAAGACAAGTCAACGACAATTGATTGCCAACTTCAGCGAAACGAAATTTTTAAAAAAAATTACAGGAGTCGTAGTATTAAATAAGTCACTGGAATAATCAACACAAGCAAGCTTCACATCTTCATGAAGTAGTCTCATGTGAAATTAAAAAGTAGATTGTTTTTGAATTTCGCAGACGATCTTGTTACCTTACCAAGCAAGACGGAAATTGGACGCTTTTGTATCTTAACGTCAGATCAAGCCAAAAAGTGTTCCCAATTAATCCTACCTTTATATCACTAGCAAGAATGAATGGCCCAGAGGATGTTAAAACTGAAATCAATCAATTGATCCAAAACAATTGAAAATCTTGAACGTTAACCTACAAAACCGCCACTCGAATACAACCAATTGTTCTCAACGCTAGAAACGTTCACCGACGTTAAAGTTTTATTACCATCCTAAATTTCCAACTCATTAATATGGCCCTTCCAGCTCAATGAATGACAGAGACCTTCTTGAGACAATTTTATGTGGAAAACTTCGACATGATTGACATTCAAAAGAATAAATACCGGTAGATTTCAGTCACGTGTTTGCAAAATACAGATTCGACGTTGGTCACAACACTGAGCTAAAGATAAATTTAATGCCCGAACACAATTTACCCCTATACACTCAAGGACCACCGACATAAGTTCGGGACGAATTTATGATCGAACTTGCCCTGATGCAATTTTACGGTATAATTTCTACGGTACGACAGTCAAAGTAAAGTAGCCCTGTATTTGCTCATCGGAAAAAAATTGAAGAAACTCGGTCTTAATGGATCTACTGATGAAATTTACTGTATAATTATTACGATACCACAGTCAAAGTATAGTAGCCCTTTATGCGCTTATCGAAAAAGAATCGGAGAAACTCAGAATCTTAATAGATCTACGACGAATTAATCACTTGTCGTCAGATCTGCAGACTCTGTTCCGTGGTAAGTAATTCCTCAAGAAACACAAAATCCAAATAAGCCCTAAGAACAATTTGCTACAATTTTGTGTCAAGACGATAAAATTAGATTCAATAACAGAAATTGACCACGAAAACAAGATTACTAAAAAATGACAAAAATCCGAGTTCTACTTAACAAAAACCAAATCCTCAAACTAGGAAATTGAACGTCAATTGACTGCCAACTTCAGCGAGACGAAAATTTTGAAAATTTTACAAGAGTCGTAGTCTCAAATGAGTCACTGGAATAATCAACACAAGCAAGCTTTGAATCTCCATTAAGTGAAGTCTCTTTTGAAATTAAATAGTATATTTCCATTTTCAGTTTCGCAGACAATCTTATTACCTCACCAAGCAAGACAGAAATTGGACGCTTTCATATTTTAACGTCTCACCAAGACAAAAATGTTTTCCTAATTGATCCTAGTATCATATCACAGCAAGAATGAAGGGCCCTGAGGATGTTAAAACTGAAATTAATAAGCTAATAGAAAACACAATTGCAAATCATGAGCGCCAACCTACCAAACCTCCACTCGAATACAAAAAATTGTGGACACCATCACCAGAAACGTGCAGCGATGTTAATGTTTTATCACCTTTGCCACGGGAAATCCGTGACAAAATCCCTATTTTCCAACAAATCAAAAAAAATTGGCCTTCCAGCTCAATGATAGACACATGAGAGACCTTCTTGAGACATGTTCTTGTGAATAACTCCGCACTGACTGACAATCAAAAGCAGAAATACCGGTTGAATTTAGTGACGTGTTTGCAAAACAAAGTTTCGACGTTGGTCACAACACTGAGCTAAAAATAAAGCTAACGCCCGAACACAATTTACCCATATACACACGAGGACCACCGACACAACTTTTGGACGAATTTATGATGGAACTTCCCCTAAACAAGAAAAGTCAACGACAATTGATTGCCAACTTCAGCGAAACGAAATTTCAAAAAATTTACAAGAGTCGTAGTCTCAAATGAGTCACTGGAATAATCAACACAAGCAAGCTTCACATCTTCATGAAGTAGTCTCATGTGAAATTAAAAAGTGGATTTCTGTTTTGAATTTCGCAGACGATCTTGTTACCTTACCAAGCAAGACGGAAATTGGACGCTTTTGTATCTTAACGTCAGATCAAGCCAAAAAGTGTTCCCAATTAATCCTAACTTTATATCACTAGCAAGAATGAATGGCCCAGAGAATTTTAAAACTGAAATCAGTCAATTGATCCAAAAAAAATGAAAATCTTGAACGTTAACCTACAAAACCTCCACTAGAATACAACCAGTTCTGTTTCTCAACGCTAGAAACGTTCACCGACGTTAAAGTTTTATTTTGGTTCCCAACGCCAGAAACGTGCACCGATGTTAATGTTCCATCACCTTTGCAGCGGGAAATCCATGATGAAATCCCTAAATTCCAACAACTCAAAAGAATTGGCCATTCCTGCTCAATGATAGACAGAGAGACTTTCTTGAAACAATTTCATATGGAAAACTCCGTCCTGACTGACAATCAAAAATCAAAAGCAGAAATACTAGTAGAATTTATTAACGTGCTTGCAAAACAGATTCGATGTTTGTCACAACACTGAGCGAAAGATAAAGCTCACGCCCGAACACAATTTACCCTTATACACACGATGACCACCGACACAGCTTGGTGACGAATTTATGATCGAACTCGCCCCGATGCAAATTTACTGTATAATTACTACGATACCACAGTCAAAGTATACTAGTCCTTTATGCGCTTATCGAAAAAGAATCGGAGAAACTCAGAGTCTTAATAGATCTACGACAAATTAATCACTTGTCCTCAGATCTGCAAACTCTTTGATCCGTGGTAACTAATTCCTCAAGAAACACAACATCCAAATTAGCCCTAAGAACAATTTGCTTCAATTTTGTGACGACGATAAAAGTAGATTCAATAACAGAAATAGAGCACGAAAACAAGATTACTAAAAAATGACAAATATCCGAGTTCTACTTAACAAAAACCAAATCCTCAAACTAGGAAATTGAACGTCAATTGACTGCCAACTTCAGCGAGACGAAAATTTTGAAAATTTTACAAGAGTCGTAGTCTCAAATGAGTCACTGGAATAATCAACACAAGCAAGCTTTGAATCTCCATTAAGTAAAGTCTCTTTTGAAATTAAATAGTATATTTCCGTTTTCAGTTTCGCAGACAATATTATTACCTCACCAAGCAAGACAGAAATTGGACGCTTTCTTAATTTAACGTCTCACCAAGCCAAAAATGTTTTCCCAATTGATCCTAGTATCATATCACTAGCAAGAATGAAGGGTCCAGAGGATGTTAAAACTGAAATTAATAAGCTAATCCAAAACAAATTGCAAATCATGAGCGCCAACCTACCAAACCTTCACTCGAATACAAAAAATTGTGGACACCATCACCAGAAACGTGCAGCGATGTTAATGTTTTATCACTTTTGCCACGGGAAATCCGTGACAAAATCCCTATTTTCCAACAAATCAAAAAAAAATTGGCCTTCCAGCTCAATGATAGACACATGAGAGACCTTCTTGAGGCATGTTCTTGTGAATAACTCCGCACTGACTGACAATCAAAAGCAGAAATACCGGTTGAATTTAGTGACGTGTTTGCAAAACACAGTTTCGACGTTGGTCACAACACTGAGCTAAAAATAAAGCTAACGCCCGAACACAAATTACCCATATACACACGAGGACCACCGACACAACTTTTGGACGAATTTATGATGGAACTTGCCCTAAACAAGAAAAGTCAACGACAATTGATTGCCAACTTCAGCGAAACGAAATTTCAAAAAATTTACAAGAGTCGTAGTCTCAAATGAGTCACTGGAATAATCAACACAAGCAAGCTTCACATCTTCATGAAGTAGTCTCATGTGAAATTAAAAAGTGGATTTCTGTTTTGAATTTCGCAGACGATCTTGTTACCTTACCAAGCAAGACGGAAATTGGACGCTTTTGTGATATAAAGTTAGGATTAATTGGGAACACTTTTTGGCTTTATCTGACGTTAAGATAGTGTTCCCAATTAATCCTAACTTTATATCACTAGCAAGAATGAATGGCCCAGAGGATGTTAAAACTGAAATCAATCAGTTGATCCAAAACAATTGAAAATCTTGAACGTTAACCTACAAAACCTCCACTCGAATACAGCCAATTGTGGTTCTCAACGCTAGAAACGTTCACCGACGTTAAAGTTTTATTACCATCCTTAATTTCCAACTCATTAAATTGGCCCTTCCAGCTCAATGAATGACAGAGAGACCTTCTTGAGACAATTTCATGTGGAAAACTTCGACATGATTGGCATTCAAAAGAAGAAATACCGGTAGATTTTAGTCACGTGTTTGCAAAATACAGATTCGACGTTGGTCACAACACTGAGCTAAAGATAAAATTAATGCCCGAACAAAATTTACCCTTATACACTCAAGGACCACCGACATAACTTCGGGACGAATTTATGATCGAACTTGCCCTGATGCAATTTTACGGTATAATTTCTACGGTACGACAGTCAAAGTATAGTAACCCTGTATTTTCTCATCGGAAAAAAATTGAAGAAACTTGGTCTTAATAGATCTACGGCGAATTAATCACGTCCTCAGATCTGCAAACGCTTTGATCCCTGGTAACCCATTCCTCAAGAAACACAACATCCAAGTATGCCCTAAGAACAATCTGCTGCAACTTTGTCACTAGACGATATAAGTAAATTCAATAACGGAAATGGAGCACGAAAAAAAGTAAACTAAACATTTGACAAAAAATCCGAGTTCTACTTAAAAAAACCAAATCTTCAAACTAGGAAAATGAACGTCAATTGAATGCCAACTTCAGCGAGACGAAGATTCTGAAAATATTACAAGAGTCGTAGTCTCAAATGAGTCACTGGAATAATCAACACAAGCTTCACATCTTCATGAAGTAAGTCTCATTTGAAATTGAAAAGTATTTTTCTGGTTTGAATTTCGCGGACGATCTTTTTACCTTGCCAAGCAAGACAGAAATTAGACGCTTTTGTATCTTAACGTCAGATCAAGCCAAAAAGTTTTCCCAATTAATCCTAACTTTATATCACTAGCAAGAATGAATGGCCCAGAGGATGTTAAAACTGAAATCAATCAGTTGATCCAAAACAATTGAAAATCTTGAACGTTAACCTACAAAACCTCCACTCGAATACAACCAATTGTGGTTCTCAACGCTAGAAACGTTCACCGACGTTAAAGTTTTATTACCATCCTTAATTTCCAACTCATTAAATTGGCCCTTCCAGCTCAATGAATGACAGAGAGACCTTCTTGAGACAATTTCATGTGGAAAACTTCGACATGATTGGCATTCAAAAGAAGAAATACCGGTAGATTTTAGTCACGTGTTTGCAAAATACAGATTCGACGTTGGTCACAACACTGAGCTAAAGATAAAATTAATGCCCGAACAAAATTTACCCTTATACACTCAAGGACCACCGACATAACTTCGGGACGAATTTATGATCGAACTTGCCCTGATGCAATTTTACGGTATAATTTCTACGGTACGACAGTCAAAGTATAGTAGCCCTGTATTTTCTCATCGGAAAAAAATTGAAGAAACTTGGTCTTAATAGATCTACGGCGAATTAATCACGTCCTCAGATCTGCAAACGCTTTGATCCCTGGTAACCCATTCCTCAAGAAACACAACATCCAAGTATGACCTAAGAACAATCTGTTGCAACTTTGTCACTAGACGATATAAGTAAATTCAATAACGGAAATGGAGCACGAAAAAAAGTAAACTAAACATTTGACAAAAAATCCGAGTTCTACTTAAAAAAACCAAATCTTCAAATTAGGAAAATGAACGTCAATTGAATGCCAACTTCAGCGAGACGAAGATTCTGAAAATATTACAAGAGTCGTAGTCTCAAATGAGTCACTGGAATAATCAACACAAGCTTCACATCTTCATGAAGTACAGTCTCATTTGAAATTGAAAAGTATTTTTCTGGTTTGAATTTCGCGGACGATCTTTTTACCTTGCCAAGCAAGACAGAAATTAGACGCTTTTGTATCTTAACGTCAGATCAAGCCAAAAAGTTTTCCCAATTAATCCTAATTTTATATCACTAGCAAGAATGAATGGCCCAGAGGATGTTCAAACTGAAATCAATCAATTGATCCAAAACAATTGAAAATCTTGGACGTTAACCTACAAAACCTCCACTCGAATACAACAAATTGTGGACACTAACGCCAGAAACGTGCTGCGGCGTTAAAGTTTTATTACCATCCTAAATTTCCAACTCATTAAATTGGCCCTTGCAGCTAAATGAATGACAGCTAAATGAATGACAAAGAGACCTTGAGACAATTTCATGTGAAAAACTTTGACATGATTGACATTCAAAAGAAGAAATATCGGTAGATTTTAGTCACGTGTTCGCAAAATATAGTTTCGAAGTTGGTCACAACACTGAGCTAAAGATAAAATTGATGCCCGAACACAATTCACCCTTATACACAAGGACCACCAGCACCGACACAACTTCGGGACGAATGTATGAAAGAACTTGTCCTGATGCAATTTTACGGTATAATTACTACGGTACCACAGTCAAAGTATAGTAGCCTTGTGTTTGCTCATCGGAAAAATATTGAAGAAATTTAGTCTTTATAGATATACGACGAATTAATCACGTCCTCGGATCTGCAAACTATTTGATCCCTGGTAACCCATTCCTCAAGAAACACAACATCCAAGTATGCCCTAAGAACAATCTGCTGCAACTTTGTCACTAGACGATATAAGTAAATTCAATAACGGAAATGGAGCATGAAAAAAAGTAAACTAAAATTTTGACAAAAATCCGAGTTCTACTTAAAAAACCAAATCCTCAATCTAGGAAAATGAACGTCAATTGAATGCCAACTTCAGTGAGACAAAGATTTTGAAAATATTACAAGAGTCGTAGTCCCAAATGAGTCACTGAAATAATCAACACAAGCTTCACATCTTCATGAAGTACAGTCTCATTTGAAATTAAAAAGTATATTTCTGTTTTGAGTTTCGCAGGCGATCTTGTTACCTTACCAAGCAAGACAGAAATTAGACGCTTTTGTATCTTAACTTTAGATCAAGCCAAAAAGGTGTTCACAATTAATCCTAGCTCTATATCACTAGCAAGAATTAATGGCCCAGAGGATGCTAAAAGTGAAATCAATCAGCTGATCCAAAACACAATGAAAATCTTGAACGTCAACCTACAAAACCTCCACTCGAATACAACAAATTGTAGACACTGACGCCAGAAACGTGCGGCGACGTTAAAGTTTTATTACCATCCTAAATTTCCAACTCATTAAATTGGCCCTTCCAGCTAAATGAATGACAGCTAAATGAATGACAAAGAGACCTTGAGACAATTTCATGTGAAAAACTTTGACATGATTGACATTCAAAAGAAGAAATATCGGTAGATTTTAGTCACGTGTTCGCAAAATATAGTTTCGAAGTTGGTCACAACACTGAGCTAAAGATAAAATTGATGCCCGAACACAATTCACCCTTATACACAAGGACCACCAGCACCGACACAACTTCGGGACGAATGTATGAAAGAACTTGTCCTGATGCAATTTTACGGTATAATTACTACGGTACCACAGTCAAAGTATAGTAGCCTTGTGTTTGCTCATCGGAAAAATATTGAAGAAATTTAGTCTTTATAGATATACGACGAATTAATCACGTCCTCGGATCTGCAAACTATTTGATCCCTGGTAACCCATTCCTCAAGAAACACAACATCCAAGTATGCCCTAAGAACAATCTGCTGCAACTTTGTCACTAGACGATATAAGTAAATTCAATCACGGAAATGGAGCATGAAAAAAAGTAAACTAAAATTTTGACAAAAATCCGAGTTCTACTTAACAAAAAACCAAATCCTCAATCTAGGAAAATGAACGTCAATTGAATGCCAACTTCAGCGAGACAAAGATTTTGAAATTATTACAAGAGTCGTAGTCCCAAATGAGTCACTGAAATAATCAACACAAGCTTCACATCTTCATGAAGTACAGTCTCATTTGAAATTAAAAAGTATATTTCTGTTTTGAGTTTCGCAGGCGATCTTGTTACCTTACCAAGCAAGACAGAAATTAGACGCTTTTGTATCTTAACTTTAGATCAAGCCAAAACGGTGTTCACAATCAATCCTAGCTCTATATCACTAGCAAGAATTAATGGCCCAGAGGATGCTAAAAGTGAAATCAATCAGCTGATCCAAAACACAATGAAAATCTTGAACGTCAACCTACAAAACCTCCACTCGAATACAACAAATTGTGGACACTGACGCCAGAAACGCGCGGCGACGTTAAAGTTTTATTACCATCCTAAATTTCCAACTCATTAAATTGGCCCTTCCAGCTCAATGAATGACAGAGACCATTTTGACATGATTGACATTCAAAAGATGAAATACCGGTAGATTATAGTTACGTGTTTGCAAAATACAGATTCGATGTTGGTCACAACACTGAGCTAAAGATAAAATTAATGCCCGAACACAATTTACCCTTATACACACAAGGACCACCAGCAACGAAACAACTTCGGGACGAATGTATGATCAAACTTGTCCTGATGCAATTTTACGGTATAATTACTACGGTACCACAGTCAGAATATAGTAGCCTTGTATTTGCTCATCGGAAAAATATTGAAGAAACTTAGTCTTTATAGATATACGACGAATTAATCTTGTCCTCGGATCTGCAAACTCTTTGATCCCTGGTAACCCATTCCTCAGGAAACACAACATCCAAGTATGCCCTAAGAACAATCTGCTGCAACTTTGTGACTAGACTATACAAGTGAATTCAATAACGGAAATGGAGCACGAAAATAGTAAACTAAAAAAGCAACTAAAAAATTGACAAAAATCCAATTTCTACTTAACAAAAAACCAAATCCTCAGTCTAGGAAAATGAACGTCAATTGAATGCCAACTTCTGCGAGATGAAATTTCTGGAAATTTTACAAGAATCGTAGTCTCAAATGAGTCACTGGAATAATTAACACAAGCAAGCTTCACATCTTCATGAAGTACAGTCTCATTTGAAATTAAGAAGTATTTTTCTGGTTTGAATTTCGCAGACGATCTTGTTACCTTGCCAAGCAAGACAGAAATTAGACGCTTTTGTATCTTAACGTCAGATCAAGCCAAAAAAGTGTTCCCAATTAAGCCTAACTTTATATCACTAGCAAGAATGAATGGCCCAGAGGAAGTTAAAACTGAAATCAATCAATTGATCCAAAACAATTGAAAATCTTGAACGTTAACCTACAAAACCTCCACTCGAAATCAACAAATTGTGGACACTAACGCCAGAAACGTGCAGCGACGTTAAAGTTTTATTACCATCCTAAATTTCCAATTCATTAAATTGGCCCTTCCAGCTCAATGAATGACAGAGAGACCATTTTGATATGATTGACGTTCAAAAGCTTCGACATGATTGACATTCAAAAGATGAAATACCGGTAGATTTTAGTTACGTGTTTGCAAAATACAGATTCGACGTTGGCCACAACACTGAGCTAAAGATAAAATAAGTGCCCGAACACAATTTACCCTTATACACACAAGGACCACCAGCACCGACGCAACTTCGGGACGAATTTATGAAAGAACTTGCCCTGATGCAATTTTACGGCAAATTACTACGATACCACAGTCTAAGTACAGTCTAAGTATAGTAGCACTGTATTTTCTCATCGGTAAAAAATTGAAGAAACTTAGTCTTTATAGATATACAAATTAATCACGTCCTCGGATCTGCAAACTCTTTGATCCCTGGTAACCCATTCCTCAAGAAACACAACATCCAAATATGCCCTAAGAACAATCTGCTGCAACTTTGTGACTAGACGATACAAGTAAATTCAATAACGGAAATGGAGCACGAAAAAATGTAAACTAAAAAATTGACAAAAATCCGAGTTCTACTTAACAAAAAACCAAATTCTCAATCTAGGAAAATGAACGTCAATTGAATGCCAACTTCTGTGAGACGAAAATTCTGAAAATTTTACAAGAGTCGTAGTCTCAAATGAGTCACTGGAATAATTAAAATAAGCAAGCTTCACATCTTCATGAAGTACAGTCTCATTTGAAATAAAAAAGTATTTTTCTGGTTTGAATTTCGCAGACGATCTTGTTACCTTGCCAAGCAAGACAGAAATTAGACGCTTTTGTATCTTAACGTCAGATCAAGCCAAAAAGTGTTCCCAATTAGTCCTAACTTTATATCACTAGCAAGAATGAATGGCCCAGAGAATTTTAAAACTGAAATCAGTCAATTGATCCAAAAAAAATGAAAATCTTGAACGTTAACCTACAAAACCGCCACTCGAATACAACCAATTGTTCTCAACGCTAGAAACGTTCACCGACGTTAAAGTTTTATTACCATCCTAAATTTTCAACTCATTAAATTGGCCCTTCCAGCTCAATCAATGACAGAGAGACCTTCTTGAGACAATTTCGACATGATTGACATTCAAAAGCTTCGACATGATTGACATTCAAAAGATGAAATACCGGTAGATTTTAGTTACGTGTTTGCAAAATACAGATTCGACGCTGGCCACAACACTGAGCTAAAGATAAAATAAATGCCCGAACACAATTTACCCTTATACACACAAGGACCACCAGCACCGACGCAACTTCGGGACGAATTTATGATGGAACTTCCCCTAAACAAGAAAAGTCAACGACAATTGATTGCCAACTTCAGCGAAACGAAATTTCAAAAAATTTACAAGAGTCGTAGTCTCAAATGAGTCACTGGAATAATTAACACAAGCAAGCTTCACATCTTCATGAAGTACAGTCTCATTTGAAATTAAAAAGTATATTTCTGTTTTGAGTTTCGCAGGCGATCTTGTTACCTTACCAAGCAAGACAGAAATTAGACGCTTTTGTATCTTAACGTCAGATCAAGCCAAAAAGGTGTTGTCAATTAATCCTAGCTTTATATCACTAGCAATAATGAATAGCCCAGAGGATCCAGAGGATGGTAAATTTGAAATCAATCAGCTGCTCCAAAACAATTGAAAATCTTGAACGTCAACCTATAAAACCTCCACTCGAATACAACAAATTGTGGACACTAACGCCAGAAACGTGCAGCGACGTTAAAGTTTTATTACCATCCTAAATTTCCAACTCATTAAATTGGCCCTTCCAGCTCAATGAATGACAGAGAGACCATTTTGATATGATTGACGTTCAAAAGCTTCGACTTGATTGACATTCAAAAGATGAAATACCGGTAGATTTTAGTTACGTGTTTGCAAAATACAGATTCGACGTTGGCCACAACACTGAGCTAAAGATAAAATAAATGCCCGAACACAATTTACCCTTATACACACAAGGACCACCTGCACCGACGCAACTTCGGGACGAATTTATGAAAGAACTTGCCCTGATGCAATTTTACGGCAAATTACTACGATACCACAGTCTAAGTATAGTAGCACTGTATTTTCTCATCGGTAAAAAATTGAAGAAACTTAGTCTTTATAGATATACGACAAATTAATCACGTCCTCGGATCTGCAAACCCTTTGATCCCTGGTAACCCATTCCTCAAGAAACACAACATCCAAGTATGCCCTAAGAACAATCTGCTGCAACTTTGTGACTAGACGATACAAGTAAATTCAATAACGGAAATGGAGCACGAAAAGAAGTAAACTAAAAAATTGACAAAAATCCGAGTTCTACTTAACAAAAACCAAATCCTCAATCCAGGAAAATGAACGTCAATTGAATGCCAACTTCTGCGAGACGAAAATTCTAAAAATTTTACAAGAGTCGTAGTCTCAAATGAGTCACTGGAATAATTAACACAAGCAAGCTTCACATCTTCATGAAGTACAGTCTCATTTGAAATTAAAAATATTTTTCTGGTTTGAATTTCGCAGACGATCTTGTTACCTTGCCAAGCAAGACAGAAATTAGACGCTTTTGTATCTTAACGTCAGATCAGGCAAAAAAAGGTGTTGTCAATTAATCCTAGCTTTATATCACTAGCAATAATGAATAGCCCAGAGGATGGTAAATTTGAAATCAATCAGCTGCTCCAAAACAATTGAAAATCTTGAACGTCAACCTATAAAACCTTCACTCGAATACAACAAATTGTGGACACTAACGCCAGAAACGTGCAGCGACGTTAATGTTTTATTACCATCCTAAATTTCCAACTCATTAAATTGGCCCTTCCAGCTCAATGAATGACAGAGAGACCATTTTGATATGATTGACGTTCAAAAGCTTCGACATGATTGACATTCAAAAGATGAAATACTGGTAGATTTTAGTTACGTGTTTGCAAAATAGATTCGACGTTGGCCACAACACTGAGCTAAAGATGAAATAAATGCCCGAACACAATTTACCCTTATACACACAAGGACCACCAGCACCGACGCAACTTCGGGACGAATTTATGAAAGAACTTGCCCTGATGCAGTTTTACGGCAAATTACTACGATACCACAGTCTAAGTATAGTAGCACTGTATTTTCTCATCGGTAAAAAATTGAAGAAACTCAGTCTTAATAGATCTACGGCGAATTAATCACGTCCTCGGATCTGCAAACTCTTTGATCCCTGGTAACCCATTCCTCGAGAAACAACATCCAAGTATGCCCTAAGAACAATCTGCTGCAACTTTGTGACTAGACGATACAAGTAAATTCAATAACCGAAATGGAGCACGAAAAAATGTAAACTAAAAAATTGACCAAAATCCGAGTTCTACTTAACAAAAAAACCAAATCCTCAATCTAGGAAAATGAACTTCAATTGAATGCCAACTTCTGCGAGACGAAAATTCTGAAACTTTTACAAAAGTCGTAGTCTCAAATGAGTCACTGGAATAATTAACACAAGCAAGCTTCACATCTTCATGAAGTACAGTCTCATTTGAAATTAAGAAGTATTTTTCTGGTTTGAATTTCGCAGACGATCTTGTTACCTTGCCAAGCAAGACAGAAATTAGACGCTTTTGTATCTTAACGTCAGATCAAGCCAAAAAAGTGTTCCCAATTAAGCCTAACTTTATATCACTAGCAAGAATGAATGGCCCAGAGGATGTTGAAACTGAAATCAATCAGTTGATCCAAAACAATTGAAAATCTTGAACGTTAACCTACAAAACCTCCACTCGAATACAACAAATTGTGGACACTAACGCCAGAAACGTGCATCGACGTTAAAGTTTTATTACCATCCTAAATTTCCAACTCATTAAATTGGCCCTTCCAGCTCAATGAATGACAGAGAGACCTTTTTGACATGGTTGACATTCAAAAGCTTCGACATGATTGACATTCAAAAGATGAAATACCGGTAGATTTTAGTTACGTGTTTGCAAAATACAGATTCGACGTTGGCCACAACACTGAGCTAAAGATGAAATAAATGCCCGAACACAATTTACCCTTATACACACAAGGACCACCAGCACCGACGCAACTTCGGGACGAATTTATGAAAGAACTTGCCCTGATGCAATTTTACGGCAAATTACTACGATACCACAGTCTAAGTATAGTAGCACTGTATTTTCTCATCGGTAAAAAATTGAAGAAACTCAGTCTTAATAGATCTACGGCGAATTAATCACGTCCTCGGATCTGCAAACTCTTTGATCCCTGGTAACCCATTCCTCGAGAAACAACATCCAAGTATGCCCTAAGAACAATCTGCTGCAACTTTGTGACTAGACGATACAAGTAAATTCAATAACCGAAATGGAGCACGAAAAAATGTAAACTAAAAAATTGACCAAAATCCGAGTTCTACTTAACAAAAAAACCAAATCCTCAATCTAGGAAAATGAACTTCAATTGAATGCCAACTTCTGCGAGACAAAAATTCTGAAACTTTTACAAGAGTCGTAGTCTCAAATGAGTCACTGGAATAATTAAGACAAGCAAGCTTCACATCTTCATGAAGTACAGTCTCATTTGAAATTAAAAAGTATTTTTCTGGTTTGAATTTCGCAGACGATCTTGTTACCTTGCCAAGCAAGACAGAAATTAGACGCTTTTGTATCTGAACGTCAGATCAAGCCAAAAAGGTGTTGTCAATTAATCCTAGCTTTATATCACTAGCAATAATGAATAGCCCAGAAGATGGTAAAACTGAAATCAATCAATTGATCCAAAACAATTGAAAATCTTGAACGTTAACCTACAAAACCTCCACTCGAATACAACAAATTGTGGACACTAACGCCAGAAACGTGCATCGACGTTAAAGTTTTATTACCATCCTAAATTTCCAACTCATTAAATTGGCCCATCCAGCTAAATGAATGACAGAGAGACCATTTTGACATGATTGACATTCAAAAGCTTCGACATGATTGACATTCAAAAGATGAAATACCGGTAGATTTTAGTCACGTGTTCGCAAAATACAGATTCGACGTTGGTCACCACACTGAGCTAAAGATAAAATTAATGCCCGAACAAAATTTACCCTTATACACTCAAGGACCACCGACATAACTTCGGGACGAATTTATGATTGAACTTGCCCCGATGCAATTTTACGGTATAATTACTACGGTACCACAGTCAAAGTATAGTAGCCTTGTGTTTGCTCATCGGAAAAATATTGAAGAAATTTAGTCTTTATAGATATACGACGAATTAATCACGTCCTCGGATCTGCAAACTATTTGATCCCTGGTAACCCATTCCTCAAGAAACACAACATCCAAGTATGCCCTAAGAACAATCTGCTGCAACTTTGTCACTAGACGATATAAGTAAATTCAATCACGGAAATGGAGCATGAAAAAAAGTAAACTAAACATTTGACAAAAAATCCGAGTTCTACTTAAAAAAACCAAATCTTCAAATTAGGAAAATGAACGTCAATTGAATGCCAACTTCTGCGAGACGAAAATTCTGAAAATTTTACAAGAGTCGTAGTCTCAAATGAGTCACTGGAATAATTAACACAAGCAAGCTTCACATCTTCATGAAGTACAGTCTCATTTGAAATAAAAAAGTATTTTTCTGGTTTGAATTTCGCAGACGATCTTGTTACCTTGCCAAGCAAGACAGAAATTAGACGCTTTTGTATCTTAACGTCAGATCAAGCCAAAAAGGTGTTGTCAATTAATCCTAGCTTTATATCACTAGCAATAATGAATAGCCCAGAGGATGGTAAAACTGAAGTCAATCAGCTGCTCCAAAACAATTGAAAATCTTGAACGTCAACCTATAAAACCTCCACTCCAATACAACAAATTGTGGACACTAACGCCAGAAACGTGCAGCGACGTTAAAGTTTGATTACCATCCTAAATTTCCAACTCATTAAATTGGCCCTTCCAGCTCAATCAATGACAGAGACCTTCTTGAGACAATTTCGACATGATTGACATTCAAAAGCTTCGACGTGATTGACATTCAAAAGATGAAATACCGGTAGATTTTAGTTACGTGTTTGCAAAATACAGATTCGACGCTGGCCACAACACTGAGCTAAAGATAAAATAAATGGCCGAACAATTTACCCTTATACACACAAGGACCACCAGCACCGACGCAACTTCGGGACGAATTTATGAAAGAACTTGCCTTGATGCAATTTTACGGCAAGTTACTACAATACCACAGTCTAAGTATAGTAGCACTGTATTTTCTCATCGGTAAAAAATTGAACAAACTCAGTCTTAATAGATCTACGGCGAATTAATCACGTCCTCGGATCTGCAAACTCTTTGATCCCTGGTAACCCAGTCCTCAAGAAACAACATCCAAGTATGCCCTAAGAACAATCTGCTGCAACTTTGTGACTAGATGATACAAGTAAATTCAATAACGGAAATGGAGCACGAAAAAAAGTAAACTAAAAAATTGACAAAAATCCCCGAGTTCTACTTAACAAA
The DNA here is from genome assembly GCF_964194025.1 of Convolutriloba macropyga. Classification (NCBI taxonomy): domain Eukaryota; kingdom Metazoa; phylum Xenacoelomorpha; order Acoela; family Convolutidae; genus Convolutriloba; species Convolutriloba macropyga. The sequence goes on from NC_134473.1 coordinate 57,591,352, forward strand.
AAACCAAATCCTCAATCTAGGAAAATGAACGTCAATTGAATGCCAACTTCTGCGAGACGAAAATTCTGAAATTTTTACAAGAGTCGTAGTCTCAAATGAGTCACTGGAATAATTAACACAAGCAAGCTTCACATCTTCATGAAGTACAGTCTCATTTGAAATAAAAAAGTATTTTTCTGGTTTGAATTTCGCAGACGATCTTGTTACCTTGCCAAGCAAGACAGAAATTAGACGCTTTTGTATCTTAACGTCAGATCAAGCCAAAAAGGTGTTGTCAATTAATCCTAGCTTTATATCACTAGCAATAATGAATAGCCCAGAGGATGGTAAAACTGAAATCAATCAGCTGCTCCAAAACAATTGAAAATCTTGAACGTCAACCTATAAAACCTCCACTCGAATACAACAAATTGTGGACACTAACGCCAGAAACGTGCAGCGACGTTAAAGTTTGATTACCATCCTAAATTTCCAACTCATTAAATTGGCCCTTCCAGCTCAATCAATGACAGAGAGACCTTCTTGAGACAATTTCGACATGATTGACATTCAAAAGCTTCGACATGATTGACATTCAAAAGATGAAATACCGGTAGATTTTAGTTACGTGTTTGCAAAATACAGATTCGACGTTGGCCACAACACTGAGCTAAAGATAAAATAAATGCCCGAACACAATTTACCCTTATACACACAAGGACCACCAGCACCGACGCAACTTCGGGACGAATTTATGAAAGAACTTGCCTTGATGCAATTTTACGGCAAGTTACTACAATACCACAGTCTAAGTATAGTAGCACTGTATTTTCTCATCGGTAAAAAATTGAACAAACTCAGTCTTAATAGATCTACGGCGAATTAATCACGTCCTCGGATCTGCAAACTCTTTGATCCCTGGTAACCCAGTCCTCAAGAAACAACATCCAAGTATGCCCTAAGAACAATCTGCTGCAACTTTGTGACTAGATGATACAAGTAAATTCAATAACGGAAATGGAGCACGAAAAAAAGTAAACTAAAAAATTGACAAAAATCCCCGAGTTCTACTTAACAAAAAACCAAATCCTCAATCTAGGAAAATGAACGTAAATTGAATGCCAACTTCTGCGAGACGAAAATTCTGAAAATTTTACAAGAGTCGTAGTCTCAAATGAGTCACTGGAATAATTAACACAAGCAAGCTTCACATCTTCATGAAGTACAGTCTCATTTGAAATTAAGAAGTATTTTTCTGGTTTGAATTTCGCAGACGATCTTGTTACCTTGCCAAGCAAGACAGAAATTAGACGCTTTTGTATCTTAACGTCAGATCAAGCCAAAAAAGTGTTCCCAATTAAGCCTAACTTTATATCACTAGCAAGAATGAATGGCCCAGAGGATGTTGAAACTGAAATCAATCAGTTGATCCAAAACAATTGAAAATCTTGAACGTTAACCTACAAAACCTCCACTCGAAATCAACAAATTGTGGACACTAACGCCAGAAACGTGCAGCGACGTTAAAGTTTTATTACCATCCTAAATTTCCAATTCATTAAATTGGCCCTTCCAGCTCAATGAATGACAGAGAGACCATTTTGACATGATTGACATTCAAAAGCTTCGACATGATTGACATTCAAAAGATGAAATACCGGTAGATTTTAGTCACGTGTTCGCAAAATACAGATTCGACGTTGGTCACCACACTGAGCTAAAGATAAAATTAATGCCCGAACAAAATTTACCCTTATACACTCAAGGACCACCGACATAACTTCGGGACGAATTTATGATTGAACTTGCCCCGATGCAATTTTACGGTATAATTACTACGGTACCACAGTCAAAGTATAGTAGCCTTGTGTTTGCTCATCGGAAAAATATTGAAGAAATTTAGTCTTTATAGATATACGACGAATTAATCACGTCCTCGGATCTGCAAACTATTTGATCCCTGGTAACCCATTCCTCAAGAAACACAACATCCAAGTATGCCCTAAGAACAATCTGCTGCAACTTTGTCACTAGACGATATAAGTAAATTCAATCACGGAAATGGAGCATGAAAAAAAGTAAACTAAACATTTGACAAAAAATCCGAGTTCTACTTAAAAAAACCAAATCTTCAAATTAGGAAAATGAACGTCAATTGAATGCCAACTTCTGCGAGACGAAAATTCTGAAAATTTTACAAGAGTCGTAGTCTCAAATGAGTCACTGGAATAATTAACACAAGCAAGCTTCACATCTTCATGAAGTACAGTCTCATTTGAAATAAAAAAGTATTTTTCTGGTTTGAATTTCGCAGACGATCTTGTTACCTTGCCAAGCAAGACAGAAATTAGACGCTTTTGTATCTTAACGTCAGATCAAGCCAAAAAGGTGTTGTCAATTAATCCTAGCTTTATATCACTAGCAATAATGAATAGCCCAGAGGATGGTAAAACTGAAGTCAATCAGCTGCTCCAAAACAATTGAAAATCTTGAACGTCAACCTATAAAACCTCCACTCCAATACAACAAATTGTGGACACTAACGCCAGAAACGTGCAGCGACGTTAAAGTTTGATTACCATCCTAAATTTCCAACTCATTAAATTGGCCCTTCCAGCTCAATCAATGACAGAGACCTTCTTGAGACAATTTCGACATGATTGACATTCAAAAGCTTCGACGTGATTGACATTCAAAAGATGAAATACCGGTAGATTTTAGTTACGTGTTTGCAAAATACAGATTCGACGCTGGCCACAACACTGAGCTAAAGATAAAATAAATGGCCGAACAATTTACCCTTATACACACAAGGACCACCAGCACCGACGCAACTTCGGGACGAATTTATGAAAGAACTTGCCTTGATGCAATTTTACGGCAAGTTACTACAATACCACAGTCTAAGTATAGTAGCACTGTATTTTCTCATCGGTAAAAAATTGAACAAACTCAGTCTTAATAGATCTACGGCGAATTAATCACGTCCTCGGATCTGCAAACTCTTTGATCCCTGGTAACCCAGTCCTCAAGAAACAACATCCAAGTATGCCCTAAGAACAATCTGCTGCAACTTTGTGACTAGATGATACAAGTAAATTCAATAACGGAAATGGAGCACGAAAAAAAGTAAACTAAAAAATTGACAAAAATCCCCGAGTTCTACTTAACAAAAAACCAAATCCTCAATCTAGGAAAATGAACGTCAATTGAATGCCAACTTCTGCGAGACGAAAATTCTGAAATTTTTACAAGAGTCGTAGTCTCAAATGAGTCACTGGAATAATTAACACAAGCAAGCTTCACATCTTCATGAAGTACAGTCTCATTTGAAATAAAAAAGTATTTTTCTGGTTTGAATTTCGCAGACGATCTTGTTACCTTGCCAAGCAAGACAGAAATTAGACGCTTTTGTATCTTAACGTCAGATCAAGCCAAAAAGGTGTTGTCAATTAATCCTAGCTTTATATCACTAGCAATAATGAATAGCCCAGAGGATGGTAAAACTGAAATCAATCAGCTGCTCCAAAACAATTGAAAATCTTGAACGTCAACCTATAAAACCTCCACTCGAATACAACAAATTGTGGACACTAACGCCAGAAACGTGCAGCGACGTTAAAGTTTGATTACCATCCTAAATTTCCAACTCATTAAATTGGCCCTTCCAGCTCAATCAATGACAGAGAGACCTTCTTGAGACAATTTCGACATGATTGACATTCAAAAGCTTCGACATGATTGACATTCAAAAGATGAAATACCGGTAGATTTTAGTTACGTGTTTGCAAAATACAGATTCGACGTTGGCCACAACACTGAGCTAAAGATAAAATAAATGCCCGAACACAATTTACCCTTATACACACAAGGACCACCAGCACCGACGCAACTTCGGGACGAATTTATGAAAGAACTTGCCTTGATGCAATTTTACGGCAAGTTACTACAATACCACAGTCTAAGTATAGTAGCACTGTATTTTCTCATCGGTAAAAAATTGAACAAACTCAGTCTTAATAGATCTACGGCGAATTAATCACGTCCTCGGATCTGCAAACTCTTTGATCCCTGGTAACCCAGTCCTCAAGAAACAACATCCAAGTATGCCCTAAGAACAATCTGCTGCAACTTTGTGACTAGATGATACAAGTAAATTCAATAACGGAAATGGAGCACGAAAAAAAGTAAACTAAAAAATTGACAAAAATCCCCGAGTTCTACTTAACAAAAAACCAAATCCTCAATCTAGGAAAATGAACGTAAATTGAATGCCAACTTCTGCGAGACGAAAATTCTGAAAATTTTACAAGAGTCGTAGTCTCAAATGAGTCACTGGAATAATTAACACAAGCAAGCTTCACATCTTCATGAAGTACAGTCTCATTTGAAATAAAAAAGTATTTTTCTGGTTTGAATTTCGCAGACGATCTTGTTACCTTGCCAAGCAAGACAGAAATTAGACGCTTTTGTATCTTAACGTCAGATCAAGCCAAAAAGGTGTTGTCAATTAATCCTAGCTTTATATCACTAGCAATAATGAATAGCCCAGAGGATGGTAAAACTGAAGTCAATCAGCTGCTCCAAAACAATTGAAAATCTTGAACGTCAACCTATAAAACCTCCACTCCAATACAACAAATTGTGGACACTAACGCCAGAAACGTGCAGCGACGTTAAAGTTTGATTACCATCCTAAATTTCCAACTCATTAAATTGGCCCTTCCAGCTCAATCAATGACAGAGAGACCTTCTTGAGACAATTTCGACATGATTGACATTCGAAAGCTTCGACATGATTGACATTCAAAAGATGAAATACCGGTAGATTTTAGTTACGTGTTTGCAAAATACAGATTCGACGTTGGCCACAACACTGAGCTAAAGATAAAATAAATGCCCGAACACAATTTACCCTTATACACACAAGGACCACCAGCACCGACGCAACTTCGGGACGAATTTATGAAAGAACTTGCCTTGATGCAATTTTACGGCAAATTACTACAATACCACAGTCTAAGTATAGTAGCACTGTATTTTCTCATCGGTAAAAAATTGAAGAAACTCAGTCTTAATAGATCTACGGCGAATTAATCACGTCCTCGGATCTGCAAACTCTTTGATCCCTGGTAACCCAGTCCTCAAGAAACAACATCCAAGTATGCCCTAAGAACAATCTGCTGCAACTTTGTGACCAGACGATAAAAGTAAATTCAATAACGGAAATGGAGCAGGAAAAAAAGTAAACTAAAAAATTGACAAAAATCCGAGTTCTACTTAACAAAAAACCAAATCCTCAATCTAGGAAAATGAACGTCAATTGAATGCCAACTTCTGCGAGACGAAAATTCTGAAAGTTTTACAAGAGTCGTAGTCTCAAATGAGTCACTGGAATAATTAACACAAGCAAGCTTCACATCTTCATGAAGTACAGTCTCATTTGAAATAAAAAAGTATTTTTCCGGTTTGAATTTCGCAGAAGATCTTGTTACCTTGCCAAGCAAGACAGAAATTAGACGCTTTTGTATCTTAACGTCAGATTAAGCCAAAAAGGTGTTGTCAATTAATCCTAGCTTTATATCACTAGCAATAATGAATAGCCCAGAGGATGGTAAAACTGAAATCAATCAGTTACTCCAAAACAATTGAAAATCTTGAACGTCAACCTATAAAACCTCCACTCGATTACAACAAATTGTGGACACTAACGCCAGAAACGTGCAGCGACGTTAAAGTTTGATTACCATCCTAAATTTCCAACTCATTAAATTGGCCCTTCCAGCTCAATCAATGACAGAGAGACCTTCTTGAGACAATTTCGACATGATTGACATTCAAAAGCTTCGACATGATTGACATTCAAAAGATGAAATACCGGTAGATTTTAGTTACGTGTTTGCAAAATACAGATTCGACGTTGGCCACAACACTGAGCTAAAGATAAAATAAATGCCCGAACACAATTTACCCTTATACAAATAGGACCACCAGCACCGACGAAACTTCGGGACGAATTTATGAAAGAACTTGCCTTGATGCAATTTTACGGCAAATTACTACAATACCACAGTCTAAGTATAGTAGCACTGTATTTTCTCATCGGTAAAAAATCGAAGAAACTCAGTCTTAATAGATCTACGGCGAATTAATCACGTCCTCGGATCTGCAAACTCTTTGATCCCTGGTAACCCAGTCCTCAAGAAACAACATCCAAGTATGCCCTAAGAACAATCTGCTGCAACTTTGTGACCAGACGATAAAAGTAAATTCAATAACGGAAATGGAGCACGAAAAAAAGTAAACTAAAAAATTGACAAAAATCCGAGTTCTACTTAACAAAAAACCAAATCCTCAATCTAGGAAAATGAACGTCAATTGAATGCCAACTTCTGCGAGACGAAAATTCTGAAAGTTTTACAAGAGTCGTAGTCTCAAATGAGTCACTGGAATAATTAACACAAGCAAGCTTCACAGTCCTCAAGAACCACAGTCCTTCCAGTCCTCAAGAAACAACATCCAAGTATGTCCTAAGAACAATCTGCTGCAACTTTGTGACCAGACGATAAAAGTAAATTCAATAACGGAAATGGAGCACGAAAAAAAGTAAACTAAAAAATTGACAAAAATCCGAGTTCTACTTAACAAAAAACCAAATCCTCAATCTAGGAAAATGAACGTCAATTGAATGCCAACTTCTGCGAGACGAAAATTCTGAAAGTTTTACAAGAGTCGTAGTCTCAAATGAGTCACTGGAATAATTAACACAAGCAAGCTTCACATCTTCATGAAGTACAGTCTCATTTGAAATAAAAAAGTATTTTTCTGGTTTGAATTTCGCAGACGATCTTGTTACCTTGCCAAGCAAGACAGAAATTAGACGCTTTTGTATCTTAACGTCAGATTAAGCCAGAAAGGTGTTGTCAATTAATCCTAGCTTTATATCACTAGCAATAATGAATAGCCCAGAGGATGGTAAAACTGAAATCAATCAGCTGCTCCAAAACAATTGAAAATCTTGAACGTCAACCTATAAAACCTCCACTCGAATACAAATTGTGGACACTAACGCCAGAAACGTGCAGCGACGTTAAAGTTTGATTACCATCCTAAATTTCCAACTCATTAAATTGGCCCTTCCAGCTCAATCAATGACAGAGGGACCTTCTTGAGACAATTTCGACATGATTGACATTCAAAAGCTTCGACATGATTGACATTCAAAGGAAGAAATACCGGTAGATTTTAGTTACGTGTTTGCAAAATACAGATTCGACGCTGGTCACAACACAGCTAAAATTAAATTTAATGCCCGAACACAATTTACCCTTATACACACAAGGACCACCAGCACCGACCCAACTTCGGGACGAATTTATGATAGAACTTGCCCTGATGCAATTTTACGGCAAATTACTGCGATGCCACAGTCAAAGTATAGTAGCACTGTATTTTCTCATCGGTAAAAAATTGAAGAAACTCAGTCTTTATAGATATACGACGAATTAATTACGTCCTCAGATCTGCAAACTCTTTGATCCCTGGTAACCCATTCCTCAAGAAACACAACATCCAAGTATGTCCTAAGAACAATCTGCTGCAATTTTTGTGACTAGACGATACAAGTAAATTCAATAACGGAAATGGAGCAGAAAAAAGTAAACTAAAAAATTGACAAAAATCTCACTTCTACTTAACAAAAAAGTAAATCCTCGAACAAGAGGAATCAACGACAATTGAATGCCAACTTCAGCCAGACAAAATTTTACCAGTGTTGTAGTCTCAAATGAGTCACTGGAATAATCAACACAAGCTTCACATATTCATTAAGTACAGTCTCATTCGAAATTAAATAGTATATTTGTTTTGAATTTTGCAGACGATCTTGTTACCTTTTCAAGCAAGACAGAAATTGTACGCGTTCTTATCTTAACGTCAGATCAAACCAAAAAGATGTTCCCACTTGATCCTAGTTTTATATCGCTAGCAAGAATGAATGGCCCAGAGGATGTTAAAACTGAAATCAATCGGCTAATCCAAAACACAATATAAAAAATCCTGAACGCCACCCTAGAAAACGTCTGCTCGAATGCAAATTGTTGACACTAACGCTAGAAACGTGCAGCGACGTTAAAGTTTCATCACCATCCTAAATTTCCAATAACTCGTTACTTTGGCCCTTCCAGCTCAATGAATCACAGAGACCTTCTTGAGAGATTTCAATGTGGAAAACTTTGCCCTGATTGACAATCAAAAGAAGAAATACCATTAGATTTTATTCACGCGTTTGCAAAACACAAACTCTGATCCATGGTAACCCATTCTTCAGGAAACACAGCCTCAAAATTTGCCCTTCAATTGCTTCAATTTCCCGACAAGACGATACAAGTATTTTCAATAACAAAAATGGAGCATTAAAATAGGAAAAGTAATGAAGACAAAAATTCCATTCTACTTATCAAAAAAGTACATCCTGAGACGAGGAAAGTCAACGCTAATTGAATGTTAACTTCAGGCAGACGAAAATTTGGACAATTTGACAAAAGTCAGAATCCCAAATGAATCACTGGAATAATCAACGCAAACAAACGTGGCATCTTCATTAAGTACAGTCTCATTTGAAATCAAATTGTACTTTTCTGTTTTGGATTTCGGAGACGATATTGTAACCTTACCAAACAAGACAGAAATTGGACGCTTTTGTACCCTTAGTCCGATCAAGCCATAATGTGTTCACAATTGACCCTAGTATTATATCACTAGCAAGATTGAAGGACCCAGAGGATGTTAAAACTGAAATCAATCGGCTAATCCAAAACACAAATCGAAATTCTGAACGCCAACCTACAAAACCTCCGGTCGAATACATCAAATTTTGGTTCCCAACGCCAGAAACGTGCACCGATGTTAATGTTCCATCACCTTTGCAGCGGGAAATCCATGATGAAATCCCTAAATTCCAACAACTCAAAAGAATTGGCCATTCCTGCTCAATGATAGACAGAGAGAATTTCTTGAAACAATTTCATATGGAAAACTCCGTCCTGACTGACAATCAAAAATCAAAAGCAGAAATACTAGTAGAATTTAATGACGTTATTGCAAGACAGATTCGACGTTGGTCACAACACTGAGCTAAAGATAAAATTAATGCCCGAACACAAGGATCACGAGCACCGAAACACCTTCGGGACGAATTAATGTCCGAACTTGCCCTGATTCACTATTACGGATTAATTTCTACGCTACCACAGTCAATGTATAGTAGAACTTTATTTGCTAATGGGTAAAAAATTGGAGAAACTCAGAGTCTTGATAGATCTACGACGAATTAATCACTTGTCCTGAAATCTGCAAACTCTTTGATCCGTGGTAACCCATTCCTGAAGAAACACACATTCAAATATGTCCTAAGAACAATCTGCTACAATTTTGTGACTCCTAGCATGAAAACAGGAAATCTAAAAATTTGACAAAAATCCCAGTTCTAATTCAAAAAATGTACATCCCGAGACGACGAAAATTTAGACAATTTTAAAGGAGTCGGGGTCCCAAATGAGTCACTGGAATAATCAACGCAAACAAGCGTGGCATCTTCTTTAAGCACAGTCTCATTTGAAATCAAATTTGTTTTGAATTTCGGAGACGATATTGTAACCTTACCAAACAAGACAGAAATTGGACGCTATCATATCTTAAAGTCCGATCAAGCCAAAAGTTTGTTCACAATTGACCCTAGTATTATATCACTAGCAACAATGAAGGAACCAGAGGATGTTGAAACTGAAATCAATCAGCTAATCCAAAACAAATCCAAATTCTGAACGCCGACCTACAAAACCAATTTTGGTTTCCAACGCCAGAAACGTGCACCGATGTTAATGTTCCATCACCTTTGCAGCGGGAAATCCATGATGAAATCCCTAAATTCCAACAACTCAAAAGAATTGGCCATTCCTGCTCAATGATAGACAGAGAGACTTTCTTGAAACATTTTCATATGGAAAACTCCGTCCTGACTGACAATCAAAAATCAAAAGCAGAAATACTAGTAGAATTTTATGAAGTGCTTGCAAAACAGATTCGACGTTGGTCTCAACACTGAGCTAAAGATAAACCTTACGCACGAACACAATATACCCTTATACACACAAGGACCACCAACACCGACACACCTGCGGGATGAATTGTTGATTGAGCTTGCCCTGATGGACTATTACCGATTAATTACTACGCTACAACAGTCAAAGTATAGTAGCATTTTATTTGCTCATCGGAAAAAAGAGAAACTCAGTCTCAATAGATCTACGACGAATTAATCACTTGTCCCCAAATCTGCAAACTCCGATCCATGGTAACCCATTCTTCAGGAAACACAACCTCAAAATTTGCCTTTCAATTGCTTCAATTTCCCGACAAGACGATACAAGTATTTTCAATAACAAAAATGGAGCATTAAAATAGGAAAAGTAATAAAGACAAAAATTCCATTCTACTTATCAAAAAAGTACATCCTGAGACGAGGAAAGTCAACGCTAATTGAATGTTAACGTCAGCCAGACGAAAATTTTGGCAATTTAACAAAAGTCAGAATCCCAATTGAATCACTGGAATAATCAACGCAAACAAACGTGGCATCTTCATTAAGTACAGTCTCATTTGAAATCAAATTGTACTTTTCTGTTTTGGATTTCGGAGACGATATTGTAACCTTACCAAACAAGACAGAAATTGGACGCTTTTGTACCCTAAAGTCCGATCAAGCCAAAATGTGTTCTCAATTGACCCTAGTATTATATCACTAGCAAGAATGAAGGACCCAGAGGATGTTAAAACTGAAATCAAGCAGCTAATCCAAAACACAAATCCAAGTTCTGAACGCCAACCTACAAAACCTCCGCTCGAATACAGCAAATTTTGGTTCCCAACGCCAGAAACGTGCACCGATGTTAATGTTCCATCACCTTTGCAGCGGGAAATCCATGATGAAATCCCTAAATTCCAACAACTCAAAAGAATTGGGCATTCCTGCTCAATGATAGACAGAGAGACTTTCTTGAAACAATTTCATATGGAAAACTCCGTCCTGACTGACAATCAAAAATCAAAAGCAGAAATACTAGTAGAATTTAATGACGTGATTGCAAGACAGATTCGACGTTGGTTACAACACTGAGCTAAAGATAAAGCTTACGCACGAACACAATATACCCTTATACACACAAGGACAACCAACACCGACACACCTGCGGAATGAATTGTTGATCGAGCTTGCCCTGATGGACTATTACCGATTAATTACTACGCTACAACAGTCAAAGTATAGTAGCATTTTATTTGCTCATCGGAAAAAAAGAGAAACTCAGTCTCAATAGATCTACGACGAATTAATCTCTTGTTCCCAAATCTGCAAACTCTGATCCATGGTAACCCATTCTTCAGGAAACACAACCTCAAAATTTGCCCTTCAATTGCTTCAATTTCCCGACAAGACGATACAAGTATTTTCAATAACAAAAATGGAGCATTAAAATAGGAAAAGTAATAAAGACAAAAATTCCATTCTACTTATCAAAAAAGTACATCCTGAGACGAGGAAAGTCAACGCTAATTGAATGTTAACGTCAGCCAGACGAAAATTTGGACAATTTAACAAAAGTCAGAATCCCAAATGAATCACTGGAATAATCAACGCAAACAAACGTGGCATCTTCATTAAGTAAAGTCTCATTTGAAATCAAATTGTACTTTTCTGTTTTGGATTTCGGAGACGATATTGTAACCTTACCAAACAAGACAGAAATTGGACGCTTTTGTACCCTAAAGTCCGATCAAGCCATAATGTGTTCACAATTGACCCTAGTATTATATCACTAGCAAGATTGAAGGACCCAGAGGATGTTAAAACTGAAATCAATCAGCTAATCCAAAACACAAATCCAAATTCTGAACGCCAACCTACAAAACCTCCGGTCGAATACAGCAAATTTTGGTTCCCAACGCCAGAAACGTGCACCGATGTTAATGTTCCATCACCTTTGCAGCGGGAAATCCAGGATGAAATCCCTAAATTCCAACAACTCAAAAGAATTGGCCATTCCTGCTCAATGATAGACAGAGAGACTTTCTTGAAACAATTTCATATGGAAAACTCCGTCCTGACTGACAATCAAAAATCAAAAGCAGAAATACTAGTAGAATTTAATGACGTGATTGCAAGACAGATTCGACGTTGGTCACAACACTGAGCTAAAGATAAAGCTTACGCACGAACATAATATACCCTTATACACACAAGGAGCACCAAAACCGACACACCTGCGGGATGAATTGTTGATCGAGCTTGCCCTGATGGACTATTACCGATTAATTACTACGCTACAACAGTCAAAGTATAGTAGCATTTTATTTGCTCATCGGAAAAAAAGAGAAACTCAGTCTCAATAGATCTACGACGAATTAATCACTTGTCCCCAAATCTGCAAACTCTGATCCATGGTAACCCATTCTTCAGGAAACACAACCTCAAAATTTGCCCTTCAATTGCTTCAATTTCCCGACAAGACGATACAAGTATTTTCAATAACAAAAATGGAGCATTAAAATAGGAAAAGTAATAAAGACAAAAATTCCATTCTACTTATCAAAAAAGTACATCCTGAGACGAGGAAAGTCAACGCTAATTGAATGTTAACTTCAGCCAGACGAAAATTTGGACAATTTGACAAAAGTCAGAATCCCAAATGAATCACTGGAATAATCAACGCAAACAAACGTGGCATCTTCATTAAGTACAGTCTCATTTGAAATCAAATTGTACTTTTCTGTTTTGGATTTCGGAGACGATATTGTAACCTTACCAAACAAGACAGAAATTGGACGCTTTTGTACCCTAAAGTCCGATCAAGCCAAAATGTGTTCACAATTGACCCTAGTATTATATCACTAGCAAGAATGAAGGAACCAGAGGATGTTAAAACTGAAATCAATCAGCTAATCCAAAACACAAATCCAAATTCTGAACGCCAACATACAAAACCTCCGGTCGAATACAGCAAATTTTGGTTCCCAACGCCAGAAACGTGCACCGTTGTCAATGTTCCATCACCTTTGCAGCGGGAAATCCATGATGAAATCCCTAAATTCCAACAACTCAAAAGAATTGGCCATTCCTGCTCAATGATAGACAGAGAGACTTTCTTGAAACAATTTCATATGGAAAACTCCGTCCTGACTGACAATCAAAAATCAAAAGCAGAAATACTAGTAGAATTTAATGACGTCCTTGCAAAACAGATTCGACGTTGGTCTCAACACTGAGCTAAAGATAAACCTTACGCACGAACACAATATACCCTTATACACACAAGGACCACCAACAACGACACACCTGCGGGATGAATTGTTGATTGAGCTTGCCCTGATGGACTATTACCGATTAATTACTACGCTACAACAGTCAAAGTATAGTAGCATTTTATTTGCTCATCGGAAAAAAGAGAAACTCAGTCTCAATAGATCTACGACGAATGAATCACTTGTCCCCAAATCTGCAAACTCTGATCCATGGTAACCCATTCTTCAGGAAACACAGCCTCAAAATTTGCCCTTCAATTGCTTCAATTTCCCGACAAGACGATACAAGTATTTTCAATAACAAAAATGGAGCATTAAAATAGGAAAAGTAATAAAGACAAAAATTCCATTCTACTTATCAAAAAAGTACATCCTGAGACGAGGAAAGTCAACGCTAATTGAATGTTAACTTCAGCCAGACGAAAATTTGGACAATTTGACAAAAGTCAGAATCCCAAATGAATCACTGGAATAATCAACGCAAACAAACGTGGCATCTTCATTAAGTACAGTCTCATTTGAAATCAAATTGTACTTTTCTGTTTTGGATTTCGGAGACGATATTGTAACCTTACCAAACAAGACAGAAATTGGACGCTTTTGTACCCTAAAGTCCGACCAAGCCAAAATGTGTTCACAATTGACCCTAGTATTATATCACTAGCAAGAATGAAGGACCCAGAGGATGTTAAAACTGAAATCAATCGGCTAATCCAAAACACAAATCGAAATTCTGAACGCCAACCTACAAAACCTCCGGTCGAACACATCAAATTTTGGTTCCCAACGCCAGAAACGTGCACCGATGTTAATGTTCCATCACCTTTGCAGCGGGAAATCCATGATGAAATCCCTAAATTCCAACAACTCAAAAGAATTGGCCATTCCTGCTCAATGATAGACAGAGAGACTTTCTTGAAACATTTTCATATGGAAAACTCCGTCCTGACTGACAATCAAAAATCAAAAGCAGAAATACTAGTAGAATTTTATGAAGTGCTTGCAAAACAGATTCGACGTTGGTCTCAACACTGAGCTAAAGATAAACCTTACGCACGAACACAATATACCCTTATACACACAAGGACCACCAACACCGACACACCTGCGGGATGAATTGTTGATTGAGCTTGCCCTGATGGACTATTACCGATTAATTACTACGCTACAACAGTCAAAGTATAGTAGCATTTTATTTGCTCATCGGAAAAAAGAGAAACTCAGTCTCAATAGATCTACGACGAATTAATCACTTGTCCCCAAATCTGCAAACTCTGATCCATGGTAACCCATTCTTCAGGAAACACAGCCTCAAAATTTGCCCTTCAATTGCTTCAATTTCCCGACAAGACGATACAAGTGTTTTCAATAACAAAAATGGAGCATTAAAATAGGAAAAGTAATAAAGACAAAAATTCCATTCTACTTATCAAAAAAGTACATCCTGAGACGAGGAAAGTCAACGCTAATTGAATGTTAACTTCAGGCAGACGAAAATTTGGACAATTTGACAAAAGTCAGAATCCCAAATGAATCACTGGAATAATCAACGCAAACAAACGTGGCATCTTCATTAAGTACAGTCTCATTTGAAATCAAATTGTACTTTTCTGTTTTGGATTTCGGAGACGATATTGTAACCTTACCAAACAAGACAGAAATTGGACGCTTTTGTACCCTAAAGTCCGATCAAGCCATAATGTGTTCACAATTGACCCTAGTATTATATCACTAGCAAGATTGAAGGACCCAGAGGATGTTAAAACTGAAATCAATCGGCTAATCCAAAACACAAATCGAAATTCTGAACGCCAACCTACAAAACCTCCGGTCGAATACATCAAATTTTGGTTCCCAACGCCAGAAACGTGCACCGATGTTAATGTTCCATCACCTTTGCAGCGGGAAATCCATGATGAAATCCCTAAATTCCAACAACTCAAAAGAATTGGCCATTCCTGCTCAATGATAGACAGAGAGAATTTCTTGAAACAATTTCATATGGAAAACTCCGTCCTGACTGACAATCAAAAATCAAAAGCAGAAATACTAGTAGAATTTAATGACGTGATTGCTTGACAGATTCGACGTCGGGTCACAACACTGAGCTAAAGATAAAGCTTACGCACGAACACAATATACCCTTATACACACAAGGACCACCAACACCGACACACCTGCGGGATGAATTGTTGATTGAGCTTGCCCTGATGGACTATTACCGATTAATTACTACGCTACAACAGTCAAAGTATAGTAGCATTTTATTTGCTCATCGGAAAAAAGAGAAACTCAGTCTCAATAGATCTACGACGAATTAATCACTTGTCCCCAAATCTGCAAACTCTGATCCATGGTAACCCATTCTTCAGGAAACACAACCTCAAAATTTGCCCTTCAATTGCTTCAGTTTCCCGACAATACGATACAAGTATTTTCAATAACAAAAATTGAGCATTAAAATAGGAAAAGTAATAAAGACAAAAATTCCATTCTACTTATCAAAAAAGTACATCCTGAGACGAGGAAAGTCAACGCTAATTGAATGTTAACTTCAGCCAGACGAAAATTTGGACAATTTGACAAAAGTCAGAACCCCAAATGAACCACTGGAATAATCAACGCAAACAAACGTGGCATCTTCATTAAGTACAGTCTCATTTGAAATCAAATTGTATTTTTCTGTTTTGGATTTCGGAGACGATATTGTAACCTTACCAAACAAGACAGAAATTGGACGCTTTTGTACCTTAAAGTCCGATCAAGCCAAAATGTGTTCACAATTGACCCTAGTATTATATCACTAGCAAGAATGAAGGACCCAGAGGATGTTAAAACTGAAATCAATCGGCTAATCCAACACACAAATCCAAATTCTGAACGCCAACCTACAAAACCTCCGGTCGAATACAGCAAATTTTGGTTCCCAACGCCAGAAACGTGCACCGATGTTAATGTTCCATCACCTTTGCAGCGGGAAATCCATGATGAAATCCCTAAATTCCAACAACTCAAAAGAATTGGCCATTCCTGCTCAATGATAGACAGAGAGACTTTCTTGAAACAATTTCATATGGAATACTCCGTCCTGACTGACAATCAAAAATCAAAAGCAGAAATACTAGTAGAATTTAATGACGTGATTGCAAGACAGATTCGACGTTGGTCACAACACTGAGCAAAAGATAAAGCTTACGCACGAACACAATATACCCTTATACACACAAGGACAACCAACACCGACACACCTGCGGGATGAATTGTTGATCGAGCTTGCCCTGATGGACTATTACCGATTAACTACTACGCTACAACAGTCAAAGTATAGTAGCATTTTATTTGCTCATCGGAAAAAAAGAAACTCAGTCTCAATAGATCTACGACGAATTAATCACTTGTCCCCAAATCTGCAAACTCCGATCCATGGTAACCCATTCTTCAGGAAACACAACCTCAAAATTTGCCTTTCAATTGCTTCAATTTCCCGACAAGACGATACAAGTATTTTCAATAACAAAAATGGAGCATTAAAATAGGAAAAGTAATAAAGACAAAAATTCCATTCTACTTATCAAAAAAGTACATCCTGAGACGAGGAAAGTCAACGCTAATTGAATGTTAACGTCAGCCAGACGAAAATTTTGGCAATTTAACAAAAGTCAGAATCCCAATTGAATCACTGGAATAATCAACGCAAACAAACGTGGCATCTTCATTAAGTACAGTCTCATTTGAAATCAAATTGTACTTTTCTGTTTTGGATTTCGGAGACGATATTGTAACCTTACCAAACAAGACAGAAATTGGACGCTTTTGTACCCTAAAGTCCGATCAAGCCAAAATGTGTTCTCAATTGACCCTAGTATTATATCACTAGCAACAATGAAGGACCCAGAGGATGTTAAAACTGAAATCAATCAGGTAATCCAAAACACAAATCCAAATTCTGAACGCCAACCTACAAAACCTCCGGTCGAATACAGCAAATTTTGGTTCCCAACGCCAGAAACGTGCACCGTTGTTAATGTTCCATCACCTTTGCAGCGGGAAATCCATGATGAAATCCCTAAATTCCAACAACTCAAAAGAATTGGCCATTCCTGCTCAATGATAGACAGAGAGACTTTCTTGAAACAATTTCTCATGGAAAACTCCGTCCTGACTGACAATCAAAAATCAAAAGCAGAAATACCAGTAGAGTTTAATGACGTGCTTGCAAAACAGATTCGACGTTGGTCTCAACACTGAGCTAAAGATAAAGCTTACGCACGAACACAATATACCCTTATACACACAAGGACCACCAACACCGACACACCTGCGGGATGAATTGTTGATCGAGCTTGCCCTGATGGACTATTACCGATTAATTACTACGCTACAACAGTCAAAGTATAGTAGCATTTTATTTGCTCATCGGAAAAAAGAGAAACTCAGTCTCAATAGATCTACGACGAATTAATCACTGGTCCCCAAATCTGCAAACTCTGATCCATGGTAACCCATTCTTCAGGAAACACAACCTCAAAATTTGCCCTTCAATTGCTTCAATTTCCCGACAAGACGATACAAGTATTTTCAATAACAAAAATGGAGCATTAAAATAGGAAAAGTAATAAAGACAAAAATTCCATTCTACTTATCAAAAAAGTACATCCTGAGACGAGGAAAGTCAACGCTAATTGAATGTTAACTTCAGCCAGACGAAAATTTGGACAATTTGACAAAAGTCAGAATCCCAAATGAATCACTGGAATAATCAACGCAAACAAACGTGGCATCTTCATTAAGTACAGTCTCATTTGAAATCAAATTGTACTTTTCTGTTTTGGATTTCGGAGACGATATTGTAACCTTACCAAACAAGACAGAAATTGGACGCTTTTGTACCCTAAAGTCCGATCAAGCCAAAATGTGTTCACAATTGACCCTAGTATTATATCACTAGCAAGAATGAAGGACCCAGAGGATGTTAAAACTGAAATCAATCGGCTAATCCAAAACACAAATCCAAATTCTGAACGCCAACCTACAAAACCTCCGGTCGAATACATCAAATTTTGGTTCCCAACGCCAGAAACGTGCACCGATGTTAATGTTCCATCACCT
This sequence comes from Convolutriloba macropyga, assembly GCF_964194025.1. Classification (NCBI taxonomy): domain Eukaryota; kingdom Metazoa; phylum Xenacoelomorpha; order Acoela; family Convolutidae; genus Convolutriloba; species Convolutriloba macropyga. The sequence goes on from NC_134473.1 coordinate 57,609,796, forward strand.
TTGCAGCGGGAAATCCATGATGAAATCCCTAAATTCCAACAACTCAAAAGAATTGGCCATTCCTGCTCAATGATAGACAGAGAGAATTTCTTGAAACAATTTCATATGGAAAACTCCGTCCTGACTGACAATCAAAAATCAAAAGCAGAAATACTAGTAGAATTTAATGACGTGATTGCAAGACAGATTCGACGTTGGTCACAACACTGAGCTAAAGACAAAGCTTACGCACGAACACAATATACCCTTATACGCACAAGGACCACCAACACCGACACACCTGCGGGATGAATTGTTGATCGAGCTTGCCCTGATGGACTATTACCGATTAATTACTACGCTACAACAGTCAAAGTATAGTAGCATTTTATTTGCTCATCGGAAAAAAAGAGAAACTCAGTCTCAATAGATCTACGACGAATTAATCACTTGTTCCCAAATCTGCAAACTCTGATCCATGGTAACCCATTCTTCAGGAAACACAACCTCAAAATTTGCCCTTCAATTGCTTCAGTTTCCCGACAAGACGATACAAGTATTTTCAATAACAAAAATGGAGCATGAAAACAGGAAAAGTAAAGACAAAAATTCCATTCTACTTATCAAAAAAGTACATCCTGATACGAGGAAAGTCAACGCTAATTTAATGTTAACTTCAGCCGAAGAAAATTTGGACAATTTTACAGGAGTCGGGTCCCAAATGAGTCACTGGAATAATCAACGCAAACAAGCGTGGCATCTTCATTAAGTACAGTCTCATTTGAAATCAAATTGTACTTTTCTGTTTTGGATTTCGGAGACGATATTGTAACCTTACCAAACAAGACACAAATTGGACGCTTTTGTACCCTAAAGTCCGATCAAGCCAAAATGTGTTCACAATTGACCCTATTATTATATCACTAGCAAGAATGAAGGACCCAGAGGATGTTAAAACTGAAATCAATCAGCTAATCCAAAACACAAATCCAAATTTGAACGCCAACCTACAAACCAATTTTGGTTCCCAACGCCAGAAACGTGCACCGATGTTAATGTTTCATCACCTTTGCAGCGGGAAATCCATGATGAAATCCCTAAATTCCAACAACTCAAAAGAATTGGCCATTCCTGCTCAATGATAGACAGAGAGACTTTCTTGAAACAATTTCATATGGAAAACTCCGTCCTGACTGACAATCAAAAGCAGAAATACTAGTAGAATTTAATGACGTGATTGCAAGACAGATTCGACGTTGGTCATAACACTGAGCTAAAGATAAAGCTTACGCACGAACACAATATACCCTTATACACACAAGGACAACCAACACCGACACACCTGCGGGATGAATTGTTGATCGAGCTTGCCCTGATGGACTATTACCGATTAATTACTACGCTACAACAGTCAAAGTATAGTAGCATTTTCTTTGCTCATCGGAAAAAAAGAGAAACTCAGTCTCAATACATCTACGACGAATTAATCACTTGTCCCCAAATCTGCAAACTCTGATCCATGGTAACCCATTCTTCAGGAAACACAACCTCAAAATTTGCCCTTCAATTGCTTCAATTTCCCGACAAGACGATACAAGTATTTTCAATAACAAAAATGGAGCATGAAAACAGGAAAAAGTAATAAAGACAAAAATTCCATTCTACTTATCAAAAAAGTACATCCTGAGACGAGGAAAGTCAACGCTAATTGAATGTTAACTTCAGCCAGACGAAAATTTGGACAATTTAACAAAAGTCAGAATCCCAAATGAATCACTGGAATAATCAACGCAAACAAACGTGGCATCTTCATTAAGTACAGTCTCATTTGAAATCAAATTGTACTTTTCTGTTTTGGATTTCGGAGACGATATTGTAACCTTACCAAACAAGACAGAAATTGGACGCTTTTCTACCCTAAAGTCCGATCAAGCTAAAATGTGTTCACAATTGACCCTAGTATTATATCACTAGCAAGAATGAAGGACCCAGAGGATGTTAAAACTGAAATCAATCAGCTAATCCAAAAAAACAAATCCAAATTCTGAACGCCAACCTACAAAACCTCCGGTCGAATACAGCAAATTTTGGTTCCCAACGCCAGAAACGTGCACCGATGTTAATGTTCCATCACCTTTGCAGCGGGAAATCCATGATGAAATCCCTAAATTCCAACAACTCAAAAGAATTGGCCATTCCTGCTCAATGATAGACAGAGAGAGAGAGAGAGAGAGAGAGAGAGAGGGAGAGAGAGAGAGAGACTTTCTTGAAACAATTTCATATGGAAAATCTGTCCTGACTGACAATCAAAAATCAAAAGCAGAAATACTAGTAGAATTTAATGACGTGATTGCAAGACAGATTCGACGTTGGTCACAACACTGAGCTAAAGATATAGCTTACGCACGAACACAATATACCCTTATACACACAAGGATTACCAACACCGACACACCTGCAGGATGAATTGTTGATCGAGCTTGCCCTGATGGACTATTACCGATTAATTTGGAAATTAATTACCGATTAAAGCAGAAATACTAGTAGAATTTAATGACGTGATTGCAAGACAGATTCGACGTTGGTCACAACACTGAGCTAAAGATATAGCTTAAGCACGAACACAATATACCCTTATACACACAAGGATTACCAACACCGACACACCTGCAGGATGAATTGTTGATCGAGCTTGCCCTGATGGACTATTACCGATTAATTACTACGCTACAACAGTCAAAGTATAGTAGCATTTTATTTGCTCATCGGAAAAAAAGAGAAACTCAGTCTCAATAGATCTACGACGAATTAATCACTTGTCCCCAAATCTGCAAACTCTGATCCATGTTAACCCATTCCTCAGGAAACACAACCTCAAAATTTGCCCCTCAATTGCTTCAATTTCCCGACAAGACGATACAAGTATTTTCAATAACAAAAATGGAGCATGAAAACAGGAAAATTAATAAAGACAAAAATTCCATTCTACATATCAAAAAAGCACTTCCTGAGACGAGGAAAGTCAACGCTAATTGAATGTTAACTTCAGCCAGACGAAAGTTTGGACAATTCAACAAAAGTCAGAATCCCAAATGAATCACTGGAATAATCAACGCAAAAAAACGTGGCATCTTCATTAAGTACAGTCTCATTTGAAATCAAATTGTACTTTTCTGTTTTGGATTTCGGAGACGATATTGTAACCTTACCAAACAAGACAGAAATTGGACGCTTTTCTACCCTAAAGTCCGATCAAGCTAAAATGTGTTCACAATTGACCCTAGTATTATATCACTAGCAAGAATGAAGGACCCAGAGGATGTTAAAACTGAAATCAATCAGCTAATCCAAAAAAACAAATCCAAATTCTGAACGCCAACCTACAAAACCTCCGGTCGAATACAGCAAATTTTGGTTCCCAACGCCAGAAACGTGCACCGTTGTTAATGTTCCATCACCTTTGCAGCGGGAAATCCATGATGAAATCCCTCAATTCCAACAACTCAAAAGAATTGGCCATTCCTGCTCAATGATAGACAGAGAGAGAGAGAGAGAGAGAGAGAGAGAGAGACTTTCTTGAAACAATTTCATATGGAAAATCTGTCCTGACTGACAATCAAAAATCAAAAGCAGAAATACTAGTAGAATTTAATGACGTGATTGCAAGACAGATTCGACGTTGGTCACAACACTGAGCTAAAGATATAGCTTACGCACGAACACAATATACCCTTATACACACAAGGATTACCAACACCGACACACCTGCAGAATGAATTGTTGATCGAGCTTGCCCTGATGGACTATTACCGATTAATTACTACGCTACAACAGTCAAAGTATAGTAGCATTTTATTTGCTCATCGGAAAAAAAGAGAAACTCAGTCTCAATAGATCTACGACGAATTAATCACTTGTCCCCAAATCTGCAAACTCTGATCCATGTTAACCCATTCTTCAGGAAACACAACCTCAAAATTTGGCCTTCAATTGCTTCAATTTCCCGACAAGACGATACAAGTATTTTCAATAACAAAAATGGAGCATGAAAACAGGAAAAGTAATAAAGACAAAAATTCCATTCTACTTATCAAAAAAGCACTTCCTGAGACGAGGAAAGTCAAAGCTAATTGAATGTTAACTTCAGCCAGACGAAAGTTTGGACAATTCAACAAAAGTCAGAATCCCAAATGAATCACTGGAATAATCAACGCAAAAAAACGTGGCATCTTCATTAAGTAGAGTCTCATTTGAAATCAAATTGTACTTTTCTGTTTTGGATTTCGGAGACGATATTGTAACCTTACCAAACAAGACAGAAATTGGACGCTTTTGTACCCTAAAGTCCGATCAAGCCAAAATGTGTTCACAATTGACCCTAGTATTATATCACTAGCAAGAATGAAGGACCCAGAGGATGTTAAAACTGAAATCAATCAGCTAATCCAAAAAACAAATCCAAATTCTGAACGCCAACCTACAAAACCTCCGGTCGAATACAGCAAATTTTGGTTCCCAATGCCAGAAACGTGCACCGATGTTAATGTTCCATCACCTTTGCAGCGGGAAATCCATGATGAAATCCCTAAATTCCAACAACTCAAAAGAATTGGCCATTCCTGCTCAATGATAGACAGAGAGAGAGAGAGACTTTCTTGAAACAATTTCATATGGAAAATCTGTCCTGACTGACAATCAAAAATCAAAAGCAGAAATACTAGTAGAATTTAATGACGTGATTGCAAGACAGATTCGACGTTGGTCACAACACTGAGCTAAAGATATAGCTTACGCACGAACACAATATACCCTTATACACACAAGGATTACCGACGCACCTGCAGGATGAATTGTTGATCGAGCTTGCCCTGATGGACTATTACCGATTAATTACTACGCTACAACAGTCAAAGTATAGTAGCATTTTATTTGCTCATCGGAAAAAAGAGAAACTCAGTCTCAATAGATCTACGACGAATTAATCACTTTTCCCCAAATCTGCAAACTCTGATCCATGGTAACCCATTCTTCAGGAAACACAACCTCAAAATTTGCCCTTCAATTGCTTCAATTTCCCGACAAGACGATACAAGTATTTTCAATAACAAAAATGGAGCATTAAAATAGGAAAAGTAATAAAGACAAAAATTCCATTCTACTTATCAAAAAAGTACATCCTGAGACGAGGAAAGTCAACGCTAATTGAATGTTAACTTCAGCCAGACGAAAGTTTGGACAATTCAACAAAAGTCAGAATCCCAAATGAATCACTGGAATAATCAGCGCAAAAAAAACGTGGCATCTTCATTAAGTACAGTCTCATTTGAAATCAAATTGTACTTTTCTGTTTTGGATTTCGGAGACGATATTGTAACCTTACCAAACAAGACAGAAATTGGACGCTTTTGTACCCTAAAGTCCGATCAAGCCAAAATGTGTTCACAATTGACCCTAGTATTATATCACTAACAAGAATGAAGGACCCTGAGGATGTTAAAACTTAAATCAATCAGCTAATCCAAAACACAAATCAAAATTTGAACGCCAACCTACAAACCAATTTTGGTTCCCAACGCCAGAAACGTGCACCGATGTTAATGTTCCATCACCTTTGCAGCGGGAAATCCATGACCAAATCCTTAACTTCCAACAACTCAGAAGAATTGGCCATTCCTGTTCAATGATAGACAGAGAGACTTTCTTGGAACAATTTCATATGGAAAACTCCATCCTGACTGACAATCAAAAATCAAAAGCAGAAATACTAGTAGAATTTAATGACGTGTTTGCAAAACAGATTCGACGTTGGTCACAACACTGAGCTAAAGATGAAGCTTATGCACGAACACAATATACCCTTATACAAACAAGGACCACCAACACCGACACACCTGCAGGATGAATTTCTAATCGAGCTTGCCCTGATGGACTAATACCGATTAATTATGTGCTCATCAGAAAAAAAATAGGAGAAACCCAGTCTTAATTGATCTACGACGAATTAATCACTTGTCCTCAAAAGTGCAAACTCTGATCCATGGTAACCCATTCTTCAGGAAACATAACATCAAAATATGCCCTAAGAAGAACTTGCTTCAATTTCCTGACAAGACGATACAAGTATTTTCAATAACCTAAATGGAGCATGAAAACAGGAAAAATAAAAAGTTGACAAAAATTCCAGTTCTACTTAACAAAAAAGTACATCCTAAGACGAGGAAAGTCAACGCTAATTTAATGTTAACTTCAGCCGAAGAAAATTTGGACAATTTTACAGGAGTCGGGGTCCCAAATGAGTCACTGGAATAATCAACGGAAACAAGCGTGGCATCTTCATTAAGTACAGTCTCATTTGAAATCGAATTGTACATATCTGTTTTGAATTTCGGAGACGATATTGTAACCTTACGAAACAAGACAGAAATTGGACGCTTTCATATCCTAAAGTCCGATCAAGCCAAAAAATGTGTTCACAATTGACCCTAGTATTATATCACTAGCAACAATGAAGGACCCAGAGGATGTTAAAAACTGAAATCAATCAGGTAATCCAAAACACAAATCCAAATTCTGAACGCCAACCTACAAAACCTCCGGTCGAATACAGCAAATTTTGGTTCCCAACGCTAGAAATATGCACCGAGGTTAATGTTCCATCACCTTTGCAGCGGGAAATCTATGACCAAATCCTTAATTTCCAACAACTCAAAAGACTTGGCCATTCCTGCTGAATGATATATAGAGAGACTTTTTTGAAATAATTTCATATGGAAAACTCCGTCTTGACTGACAATCAAAAATCAAAAGCAGAAATACTAGTAGAATTTAATGACGTGTTTGCAAAACAGATTCGACGTTGGTCACAACACTGAGCTAAAGATAAAGGTTACGCACGAACACAATATACCCTTATACAAACAAGGACCACCAACACCGACACACCTGCAGGATGAATTTCTGATCGAGCTTGCCCTGATGGACTAATACCGATTAATTATGTGCTCATCGGAAAAAAATAGGAGAAACTCAGTCTTAATAGATCTACGACGAATTAATCACTTGTCCTGAAAACTGCAAACTCTGATCCATGGTAACCCATTCTTCAGGAAACATAACATCAAAATATGCCCTAAGAACAACTTATTTCAATTTCCTGACAAGACGATACAAGTATTTTCAATAACGAAAATGGAGCATGAAAACAGGAAAAGTATAAAGTTGACAATAATTCCAGTTCTACTTAACTAAAAAGTACATCCTAAGACGAGGAAAGTCAACGCTAATTTAATGTTAACTTCAGCCAGAAGAAAATTTGAACAATTTTACCGGACTCGGGGTCCCAAATGAGTCACTGGAATAATCAACGCAAACAAACGTGGCATCTTCATTAAGTACAGTCTCATTTGAAATCGAATTGTACATTTCTGTTTTGAATTTCGGAGACGATATTGTAACCTTACCAAACAAGACAGAAATTGGACGCTTTCATATCCTAATGTCCGATCAAGCCAAAAATGTGTTCACAATTGACCCTAGTATTATATCACTAGCAACAATGAAGGACCCAGAGGATGTTAAAACTGAAATCAATCAGGTAATCCAAAACACAAATCCAAATTCTGAACGCCAATCTACAAAACCTCCGGTCGAATACAGCAAATTTTGGTTCCCAACGCTAGAAATATGCACCGATGTTTATGGTCCGTCACCTTTGCTGCGGGAAATCCATGACCAAATCCTTAATTTCCAACAACTCAAGAGTTGGCCATTCCTGCTCAATGATAGATAGAGAGACTTTTTTGAAATAATTTCATATGGAAAACTCCGTCCTGACTGACAATCAAAAATCAAAAGCAGAAATACTAGTAGAATTTATTGACGTGATTGCAAGACAGATTCGACGTTGGTCACAACACTGAGCTAAAGATAAAGTTTACGCACGAACACAATATACCCTTATACACACAAGGACCACCAACACCGACACACCTGCGGGATGAATTTTTGATCGAGCTTGACCTGATGGACTATTACGGATTAATTAATACGCTACAACAGTCAAGTATAGTAGCCCTTTATTTGCTCATGGGTAAAAAATTGGAGAAACTCAGAGTCTCGATAGATCTACGACGAATTATTCACTTGTCCTCAAATCTGCAAATCTTTGGTCTGTGGTAACCCATACGTCAGGAAGCACAACATCCAAATATGACCTATGAACAACTTGCTACAATTTCCCGACAAGACGATGCAAGTAATTTCAATAACAAAAATGGAGCATGAAAACAGGAAAACTAAAAAATTGACAAAAATCCCAGTTCTACTTTACAAAAAAGTACATCCTGAGACGAGGAAAATCAACGCATATTGAATGCCAATTTCTGCGAGACGAAAATTTGGACAATTTCACAGGAGTCGGAGTACCGTATGAGTCACTGGAATGATCAACGCAAACAAGCGTGACATCGTTATTAAGAAGAGTCTCATTTGAAGTTATATTGTACATTTCTGTTTTAAATTTCGCAGAAAATTTTGTAACCTTACCAAAAAAGGCAGAAATTGGACGCTTTCATATCTTAACGTCCAATCAAGCCAAAAATGAGTTCTCAATTGATCCCTGTATTATACTAGCAGGAATGAAGTTCCCAGAGCATGTTAAAACTGAAATAAATCAGCTAATCTAAAACACAATTCCAAATCCTGAACGCCAACCTACAAATTCTCCGGTAGAATACAGCAAACTGTGGTTCCCAACACCAGAAACGTGCACCGATGTTAATGTTCCATCACCTTTGCAGCGGGAAATCCATGATGAAATTTCCTAAATTCCAACAACTCAAAAGAATTGGCCATTCCCGCTCAATGATAGACAGAGAGACTTTCTTGAATCAATTTCATATGGAAAACTCCGTCCTGACTGACAATCAAAAATCAAAAGCAGAAATACTAGTAGAATTTATTGACGTGCTTGCAAAACAGATTCGACACTGAGCTAAAGATAAAGCTTACGCACGAACACAATATACCCTTATACACACAAGGACCACCAACACCGAAACACCTGCGGGATGAATTTTTGATCGAACTTGCCCTGATGGACTATTACGGATTAATTAATACGCTACAACAGTCAAGTATAGTAGCCCTTTATTTGCTCATGGGTAAAAAATTGGAGAAACTCAGAGTCTCGATAAATCTACGACGAATTATTCACTTGTCCTCAAATCTGCAAATCTTTGGTCTGTGGTAACTCATACGTCAGGAAACACAACATCCAAATATGACCTATGAACAACTTGCTACAATTTCCCGACTAGACGATACAACTAATTTCAATAACAAAAATGGAGCATGAAAACAGGAAAACTAAAAAATTGACAAAAATCCCAGTTCTACTTAACAAAAAAGTACATCCTGAGACGAGGAAAATCAACGTTAATTGAATGCCAACTTCAGCGAGACGAAAATTTGGATAATTTCACAGGAGTTGGAGTACCAAATGAGTCACTGGAAAGATCAACGCAAACAAGCGTGACATCTTCATTAAGTGCAGTCTCATTTGAAATTAAATTATATATTTCTGGTTTGAATTTCGGAGACGATATTGTAACCTTACCAAACAAGACAGAAATTGGACGCGAACATGTTTTCTGATTAAGCCAATATTGTGTTCTCAATCGATCCTAGTATTATATCATTAGCAAGAATGGAGGGCCGAGAGGATGTTAAAACTGAAATCAACTAGCTAATCCAAAACATAAATGCAAATCCTGAAAGCCAACCTACAAAATCTCAACTCGAATACAACGAATTGTGGTTCTCAAAGCCATAAACGTGCACAGATATTAATTTTTATCACCTCTGCAGCGGCAAGTCCATGACCAAATCTAAAATCTCCAACTCAAAAAATTGGCCTTAACTGCTCAATGATAGAAGAGACCTTGAGACAATTTTATGTGGAAAACTGCGCACTGACTGACAGTCAAAAGTTAAAAGCAGAAGTACTGGTAGAATTTAGTGACGTGTTTGCAAAACAGTTTCGACGTTGTTCAAAACACTTACCTAAAAATAAAGCTTACGCACGAACACAATATACCCTTATACACACAAGGACCACCAACACCGACACACCTGCGGGATGAATTTTTGATCGAACTTGCCCTGATGGACTATTACGGATTAATTAATACGCTACAACAGTCAAGTATAGTAGCCCTTTATTTGCTCATGGGTAAAAAATTGGAGAAACTCAGAGTCTCGATAGATCTACGACGAATTATTCACTTGTCCTCAAATCTGCAAATCTTTGGTCTGTGGTAACTCATACGTCAGGAAACACAACATCCAAATATGACCTATGAACAACTTGCTACAATTTCCCGACTAGACGATACAACTAATTTCAATAACAAAAATGGAGCATGAAAACAGGAAAACTAAAAAATTGACAAAAATCCCAGTTCTACTTAACAAAAAAGTACATCCTGAGACGAGGAAAATCAACGTTAATTGAATGCCAACTTCAGCGAGACGAAAATTTGGATAATTTCACAGGAGTTGGAGTACCAAATGAGTCACTGGAAAGATCAACGCAAACAAGCGTGACATCTTCATTAAGTGCAGTCTCATTTGAAATTAAATTATATATTTCTGGTTTGAATTTCGGAGACGATATTGTAACCTTACCAAACAAGACAGAAATTGGACGCGAACATGTTTTCTGATTAAGCCAATATTGTGTTCTCAATCGATCCTAGTATTATATCATTAGCAAGAATGGAGGGCCGAGAGGATGTTAAAACTGAAATCAACTAGCTAATCCAAAACATAAATGCAAATCCTGAAAGCCAACCTACAAAATCTCAACTCGAATACAACGAATTGTGGTTCTCAAAGCCATAAACGTGCACAGATATTAATTTTTATCACCTCTGCAGCGGCAAGTCCATGACCAAATCTAAAATCTCCAACTCAAAAAATTGGCCTTAACTGCTCAATGATAGAAGAGACCTTGAGACAATTTTATGTGGAAAACTGCGCACTGACTGACAGTCAAAAGTTAAAAGCAGAAGTACTGGTAGAATTTAGTGACGTGTTTGCAAAACAGTTTCGACGTTGTTCAAAACACTTACCTAAAAATAAAGCTTACGCACGAACACAATATACCCTTATACACACAAGGACCACCAACACCGACACACCTGCGGGATGAATTTTTGATCGAACTTGCCCTGATGGACTATTACGGATTAATTAATACGCTACAACAGTCAAGTATAGTAGCCCTTTATTTGCTCATGGGTAAAAAATTGGAGAAACTCAGAGTCTCGATAGATCTACGACGAATTATTCACTTGTCCTCAAATCTGCAAATCTTTGGTCTGTGGTAACTCATACGTCAGGAAACACAACATCCAAATATGACCTATGAACAACTTGCTACAATTTCCCGACAAGACGATACAACTAATTTCAATAACAAAAATGGAGCATGAAAACAGGAAAACTAAAAAATTGACAAAAATCCCAGTTCTACTTAACAAAAAAGTACATCCTGAGACGAGGAAAATCAACGTTAATTGAATGCCAACTTCAGCGAGACGAAAATTTGGATAATTTCACAGGAGTTGGAGTACCAAATGAGTCACTGGAAAGATCAACGCAAACAAGCGTGACATCTTCATTAAGTGCAGTCTCATTTGAAATTAAATTATATATTTCTGGTTTGAATTTCGGAGACGATATTGTAACCTTACCAAACAAGACAGAAATTGGACGCGAACATGTTTTCTGATTAAGCCAATATTGTGTTCTCAATCGATCCTAGTATTATATCATTAGCAAGAATGGAGGGCCGAGAGGATGTTAAAACTGAAATCAACTAGCTAATCCAAAACATAAATGCAAATCCTGAAAGCCAACCTACAAAATCTCAACTCGAATACAACGAATTGTGGTTCTCAAAGCCATAAACGTGCACAGATATTAATTTTTATCACCTCTGCAGCGGCAAGTCCATGACCAAATCTAAAATCTCCAACTCAAAAAATTGGCCTTAACTGCTCAATGATAGAAGAGACCTTGAGACAATTTTATGTGGAAAACTGCGCACTGACTGAGAGTCAAAAGTTAAAAGCAGAAGTACTGGTAGAATTTAGTGACGTGTTTGCAAAACAGTTTCGACGTTGTTCAAAACACTTACCTAAAAATAAAGCTTACGCACGAACACAATATACCCTTATACACACAAGGACCACCAACACCGACACACCTGCGGGATGAATTTTTGATCGAACTTGCCCTGATGGACTATTACGGATTAATTAATACGCTACAACAGTCAAGTATAGTAGCCCTTTATTTGCTCATGGGTAAAAAATTGGAGAAACTCAAGAGTCTCGATAGATCTACGACGAATTATTCACTTGTCCTCAAATCTGCAAATCTTTGGTCTGCGGTAACCCTTACTTCAGGAAACACAACATCCAAATATGACCTATGAACAACTTGCTACAATTTCCCGACAAGACGATACAACTAATTTCAATAACAAAAATGGAGCATGAAAACAGGAAAACTAAAAATTGACAAAAATCCCAGTTCTACTTAACAAAAAAGGACGTCCTGAGACGAGGAAAATAAACGTTAATTGAATGCCAACTTCAGCGAGACGAAAATTTGGATAATTTCACAGGAGTCGGAGTACCAAATGAGTCACTGGAAAGTTCAACGCAAACAAGCGTGACATCTTCATTAAGTGCAGTCTCATTTGAAATCGAATTGTACATTTCTGTTTTGAATTTCGGAGACGATATTGTAACCTTACCAAACAAGACAGAAATTGGACGCGTTCATGTTTTCTGATTATGCCAATATTGTGTTCTCAACTGATCCTAGTATTATATCACTAGCAAGAATGAAGGGCCCAGAGGATGTTAAAACTGAAATCAATTAGCTAATCCAAAACATAAATGCAAATCCTGAAAGCCAACCTGCAAAATCTCAACTCGAATACAACGAATTGTGGTTCTCAAGGCCATAAACGTGCACTGATATTAATTTTTATCACCTCTGCAGCGGCAAATCCATGACCAAATCCAAAATCTCCAACTCAAAGAATTGGCCTTTCCTGCTCAATGATAGAAGAGACCTTGAGACAATTTTATGTGGAAAACTGCGCACTGACTGACAGTCAAAAGTTAAAAGCAGAAGTACTGGTAGAATTTAGTGACGTGTTTGCAAAGCAGTTTCGACGTTGTTCAAAACTGACCTAAAAATTAAGCTAACGCGCGAACACAATCTAACCTTATACACAAAAGGACCACCAACACCGAGACTTTTCGTGACGAATTTTTGATTGAACTTGCCCTGATCCACTATTACGGGTTAGTTACTACGGTTCCACACTCAAAGTATAGTAGACCTTTAATTGCTCATCGGATGAAATCGGAGAAACTCAGTGTCTTTATGTATAACGAATTATGCAGTGGTCCTCAAATCTGAAATCTCTTTGATCCGTGGGAACCCATTCTTCAAGAAACGCAATCCAAATATGCCTTAAGAACAATTTGATACAGTTTGCTGGCATGACGATACAAGTAAATTCAATACCAGAATTGGAGCATAAAAACAATAAAACTTAAAAATGACAATTTACTTATTAAAAAAGTACATCCTCAAACAAGGAAAATCAGCGTTAATTGAATGCCAACTTCAGCGAGACGAAAATTTGGAAAGTTTTACAGGAGTGGTAGTCCCAAATGAGTTTCAGTTGGCTTAGATAGTTCAGAAGCCCACTAGTCAAACATCCCGTTTTATACAGGGAATTTCTTGCGTTGTATTTTGCATTGGATCATTTCTCAAACTGTATCTGGTGTAGAACCACTCAACGTTTTGGCGTCCAATATTGTAATTGCACGTATTCCAAGAATTTTCTTTCACAAATGCAGACATACCCGGAAGCACAATTTTCACTTCGACTTACAGAAAAAGTACCAGTCAGAAAAATCGAAATAGAATCAAAAGTCGAAACACCAAATATTTCATTAACACAATTGAGAAGTTTTTTGATGCATTCAAAGAGGAGGACGAAATTGACTTTGAATAGAAAAACTGAAAGAACTTGGAATGTACAAAAAATATTTGGAAAAACAAATAGGAGAGCCCGTATTGCTGAAAACCAGAGATTTGATAAAACTGAGATAATCTCTCTGAGGAATTTCAGCTGTTATTGCCGACTAGGATGAGCGAATTGAACCCTTTGACATTAAAATCGAACAAGATCAAGATCAAAAAGTAAAATAGTGGCTGCGAAACGGCGAAATTGAGAACCTTCGATATTCAAACAGCAAGCTGAAGAAATATGAGCAATTAAACAGAGTGGTAATTGAGAAGTTTTTACCGCAAATTCTTCGACGATGATGGAACAGTTAAAAATAAACAACTCTGTACCACGAAAGTTTTGGAAAGATCTGGTCGATCGCAAACACCCATCAGAAACAGCAAGAGATTCAGGAAATTCACGAATAGCACGAGTTTTGGGAAACAATTCTATTTTCCAGTTTTCACTATGTCTCATCAAAACGATAAAGAATAGTTTGACCTGTATGGAACTAAAAAGAGCAAACGAACTATATCAACGACCAAACACAACCTGTATCATCTGAGCAATCCTTTCCAAGAGACATGATGCAAATTGATCTGATAGGACCACTCCAATCGCCAATTTATATGCACTCATTAACTGGAATAACGTTTTCTCAAAAAAACCTTTACGGTACCCCTCAAGCGTTAGAAAATACAGTAGCAAGTGATTTGAAAAATTTCACTACTTGAAATTCCCTATTAAGTTATGTCACTGCTTGAAATTCGACTGAAAAACGCAGCACTGAATCATCCACAAAGTATTGGACTTTTAAAACGCTAACACGCATCTGTGAAGCAAATTGTGAAATTAAACACAAATCGGCAATGGAACGACTGGCTCAAATTCGTATCCTTGGCATACAGTTTGCATACATAACACATCTTATAGTTATCAATTGCTTGTTGCCCCAGTGCCGTCTTTCATGGACGAGAGCCTAAAAAGGCTTTGGATCTATAATTTTTGGTCAAATCATTGGAGAAAGCAACATCCAACCCCGATGAGGTGTCAGCATTATAAGATGCCCTGTTGGAAGAGATCAAAAAGGCCAAAGGCAAGTTAATCGCATCGTACCAGCTTTACCAAAAAAATACTACGATCAAAAAGCTAGCGCACAACCTCTCAAAATTAACGATTACTGCCTTATTGTCATTGCATAACTCACAAACACTCAGATTTTGCCGGTAAAGCATTATCAATTTGGTTACCATTATATGAAGTTGAAAAAGTTCCGACAAACTCGGGAATTGGCAAAACTGGAACAACTTTTACCCAATGCGTACACACAACTCGTCTCCGCCCAATCTAAAACAAACGATGTACCCGATGATTTAGAGATCGAGCCACAAATCTTCGAAACAGACCCAAGCCTCAACAAATAGAGAAGTGAGTCATCAATGTTCGATGATCATCTACAAACGCTGATTGGTGATAGCCAATTGACTCACCAAGAAAAAATTGACACGGCACCCGGAGAAGTTAGTCTTGCGATACCTAATGGACGAGTCATAGCAGCGGCGCCTGCACCCACACAGTGATAATACCACCTGCAGCAGAACGAGCGATGGCGCTTCCTTTATTACCCGACGGGATACAAGTACCATTAGAGCCAGACGTTCAACCAGCAATTTTTCAAGAGGAGAAGGATAATGAAAGCAACGAAGATCAGCGTTATGAAGACACCAGACAATCCACAGAAATTTACATCAATGACAAATATTTCAACTACTTCCAGATGCATGAAAGAGCAGGATTGTGATGTGATGATACAAGCATATGAAATTAAGGGCGGTTCTTAGAAATTGATCCCACCCACCGCCCCCACATCAGTCCCCCAATCCGCTTTTGCACGCCCGCTGCGGTGCACCCCTTTTGTGTTCACCTCCGCCGCTCCAATTAAACTAAAGCTAGCCTCACTAAAATCTAGCTGGCTACTGACGACGCCAACCGCTCGGCGGTTTGTTTGAGAGCAATTGGTTCGATAATAATTGTCGCTGACAGTTGTACTTACATGCCAAACATCTCTTTTACTCAGTGTCACCACAGCACATGATTTTGATTGAAGAAAATTAACGCAATGTATAGCGAATGTTTAAAAATACTTATCTTTAGCTTCAATATAAATTAGCTTGGAACTACCGCATGAAAAAAAGAACGGAACATTGAGGGAATTGGAGTTAAACTGCATTGTGCTGCTACCCCCTGGAAGGATGGTGACTTTGTTTGTAACGGTATTAAAATATATCGAGAAAAGAGGGTGTGGAAAACTTTGCGCATTTTTAAGACTTTTGATTTGAAATATTTTTTTTCGCGGAGATGTTATTTCCCTGTTATATTAAGTTTGGCGTTTGGGTTGTTTTTGAATATCCGAAGTAAATATCAGACTCGAAGATGCAATTCGGATCTATTTATTAGATCTGTATAGTTGTTTGTCCGTTTTGGACGCTTCCTAGAGCTGTTTCGTGTGCATTTTGAGATAATATAGATGCAATTTTGATCTATTTAGTAGGTTTATGAAGTGTTTTTCCCCATTTTGGATGCTTCGTAGAGCATTTTCGTATCTATGTTGAGATAATAAAGTGTTCCCAATTGATCCTAGTATTATATCACTAGCAAGAATGAAGGGCCCAGAGGGTGTTAAAACTGAAATCAATTAGCTAATCCAAAACACAAATGCAAATCCTGAAAGCCAACCTACAAAATCTCAACTCGAATACAACAAATTGTGGTTCCCAACGCCATAAATGTGCACAGATATTAATTTTTATCACCTCCGCAGCGGCAAGTCCATGACCAAATCCAAAATCTCGGACTCACAAAAATGGCTTTTCCTCCTCAATGATAGAAGAGACCTTGAGACAATTTTATGTGGAAAACTGCGCCCTGACTGACAGTCAAAAGTTAAAAGCAGAAGTACTGGTAGAATTTAGTGACGTGTTTGCAAAACAGTTTCGACGTTGTTCAAAACACTGCCCTAAAAATTAAGCTAACGCGCGAACACAACGTGACGATTTTTTGATCGAACTTGCCCTGATCCACTTTTACGGGTTAGTTACTACGGTTCCACACTCAAAGTATAGTAGACCTTTAATTGCTCATCGGATGAAATCGGAGGAACTCAGTGTCTTAATGTATAACGAATTATGCAGTGGTCCTCAAATCTGAAATCTCTTTGATCCGTGGGAATCCATTCTTCAAGAAACGCAATCCAAATATGCCTTAAGAACAATTTGATACAGTTTGCTGGCATGACGATACAAGTAAATTCAATACCAGAATTGGAGCATAAAAACAATAAAACTTAAAAATGACAATTTACTTATTAAAAAAGTACATCCTCAAACAAGGAAAATCAGCGTTAATTGAATGCCAACTTCAGCGAGACGAAAATGTGGAAAGTTTTACAGGAGTGGTAGTCCCAAATGAGTTTCAGTTGGCTTAGATAGTTCAGAAGCCCACTAGTCAAACTTCCCGTTTATAACAGGGAATTTCTTGCGTTGTATTTTGCATTGGATCATTTCTCAAACTGTATCTGGTGTAGAACCACTCAATGTTTTGGCGTCCAATATTGTAATTGCACGTATTCCAAGACTTTTCGTTCACAAATGCAGACATACCCGGAAGCACAATTTTCACTTCGACTTACAGAAAAAGTACCAGTCAGAAAAATCGAAATAGAATCAAAAGTCGAAACACCAAATATTTCATTAACACAATTGAGAAGTTTTTTGATGCATTCAAAGAGGAGGACGAAATTGTATTTGAATGGAAAAACTGAAAGAACTTGGAATGTACAAAAAATATTTGGAAAAACAAATAGGAGAGCCCGTATTGCTGAAAACCAGAGATTTGATAAAACTGAGATAATCTCTCTGAGGAATTTCAGCTGTTATTGCCGACTAGGATGAGCGAATTGAACCCTTTGACATTAAAATCGAACAAGATCAAGATCAAAAAGTAAAATAGTGGCTGCGAAACGGCGAAATTGAGAACCTTCGATATTCAAACAGCAAGCTGAAGAAATATGAGCAATTAAACAGAGTGGTAATTGAGAAGTTTTTACCGCAAATTCTTCGACGATGATGGAACAGTTAAACATAAACAACTCTGTACCACGAAAGTTTTGGAAAGATCTGGTCGATCGCAAACACCCATCAGAAACAGCAAGAGATTCAGGAAATTCACGAATAGCACGAGTTTTGGGAAACAATTCTATTTTCCAGTTTTCACTATGTCTCATCAAAACGATAAAGAATATTTTGACCTGTATGCAACTAAACAGAGCAAACGAACTATATCAACGACCAAACTCACAACCTGTATCATCTGAGCAATCCTTTCCAAGAGACATGATGCAAATTGATCTGATAGGACCACTCCAATCGCCAATTTATATGCACGCATTAACTGGAATAACGTTTTTTCAAAAAAAAAACTTTACGGTACCCCTCAAGCGTTAGAAAATATAGTAGCAAGTGATTTGAAAAATTTCACTGCTTGAAATTCGACTGAAAAACGCAGCACTGAATCATCCAAAAAGTATTGTCTTTTAAAACGCTCACACGCATCTGTGAAGCAAATTGTGAAATTAAACAAATCAGCAATGGAACGACTGGCTCAAATTCGTATCCTTGGCATACAGTTTGCATACATAACACATCTTATAGTTATCAATTGCTTGTTGCCCCAGTGCCGTCTTTCATGGACGAGAGCCTAAAAAGGCTTTGGATCTATAATTTTTGGTCAAATCATTGGAGAAAGCAACATCCAACCCCGATGAGGTGTCAGCATTATAAGATGCCCTGTTGGAAGAGATCAAAAAGGCCAAAGGCAAGTTAATCGCATCGTACCAGCTTTACCAAAAAAATACTACGATCAAAAAGCTAGCGCACAACCTCTCAAAATTAACGATTACTGCCTTATTGTCATTGCATAACTCACAAACACTCAGATTTTGCCGGTAAAGCATTATCAATTTGGTTACCATTATATGAAGTTGAAAAAGTTCCGACAAACTCGGGAATTGGCAAAACTGGAACAACTTTTACCCAATGCGTACACACAACTCGTCTCCGCCCAATCTAAAACAAACGATGTACCCGATGATTTAGAGATCGAGCCACAAATCTTCGAAACAGACCCAAGCCTCAACAAATAGAGAAGTGAGTCATCAATGTTCGATGATCATCTACAAACGCTGATTGGTGATAGCCAATTGACTCACCAAGAAAAAATTGACACGGCACCCGGAGAAGTTAGTCTTGCGATACCTAATGGACGAGTCATAGCAGCGGCGCCTGCACCCACACAGTGATAATACCACCTGCAGCAGAACGAGCGATGGCGCTTCCTTTATTACCCGACGGGATACAAGTACCATTAGAGCCAGACGTTCAACCAGCAATTTTTCAAGAGGAGAAGGATAATGAAAGCAACGAAGATCAGCGTTATGAAGACACCAGACAATCCACAGAAATTTACATCAATGACAAATATTTCAACTACTTCCAGATGCATGAAAGAGCAGGATTGTGATGTGATGATACAAGCATATGAAATTAAGGGCGGTTCTTAGAAATTGATCCCACCCACCGCCCCCACATCAGTCCCCCAATCCGCTTTTGCACGCCCGCTGCGGTGCACCCCTTTTGTGTTCACCTCCGCCGCTCCAATTAAACTAAAGCTAGCCTCACTAAAATCTAGCTGGCTACTGACAACGCCAACCGCTCGGGGGTTGTTTGAGAGCAATTGGTTCTATATTAATTGTCGCTGACAGTTGTACTTACATGCCAAACATCTCTTTTACTCAGTGTCACCACAGCACATGATTTTGATTGAAGAAAATTAACGCAATGAATAGCGAATGTTTGAAAATACTTATCATTAGCTTCAATACAAATTAGCTTGGAACTACCGCATGAAAAAAAAGAACGGAACATTGAGGGAATTGGAGTTAAACTGTATTGTGCTGCTACCCCCTGGAAGGATGGTGACTTTGTTTGTAACGGTATTAAAATATATCGAGAAAGGAGGGTGTGGAAAACTTTGCGCATTTTTAAGACTTTTGGTTTGAATTTTTTTTCGCCGAGATGGTATTTCCCTGTTATATTAAGTTTGGCGTTTGGGTTGTTTTTGAATATCCGAAGTAAATATCAGACACGAAGATGCAATTCGGATCTATTTAGTAGATCTATATAGTTGTTTTTCCGTTTTGGACGCTTCCTAGAACTGTTTTATGTGCATTTTGAGATAATATAGATGCAATTTTGATCTATTTAGTAGGTTTATGATGTCTTTTTTCCCCATTTTGTATGCTTCGTAGAGCATTTTTGTATCTATGTTGAGATAATAATGCAGGTTTTTTTGTTTGTTGACATCGGGATTTCTATTGTCTGTCTTTACTATAAACAGAAATAATTGTAATTATCGATTCTGCCTGTTCTATGTAGCAAGTTTTATTGTTGGGGAATGAAAATAAGACCAACGTAAGCTATGTGTATATTGTATGAGGATACATTGTTTCAACTCTAAATGTGTAATAGATAGTTTTGAGTCCTAAAGTGCAGTAACTCAATAGGTGGCCTGTGTCTTTTGTTGGATTCAAGGGTACTTCATTTTTTAATTGGTTTAACTAATGCTAAGTAAGCCCATTGCAATATCAGAAGCCAGAGAACATAACTAGAGCGATAACGTGCTCAGTTAGGCGAAATCAATTTTTGTAGCCTTTAGCCGAAAATGCTGAACTAAAGTGATCTTGATTTTGACAAATAGCAATTCAAACAATCAAGGCACTCCAAATTTCACTCTTTGTTAAGTATCCTTAACAGTAGTCTTTACAAGCAAAATATTTGTTGCAGGTACATAAAATTTGGATCATCTTTTTCATTTTGCCTCTTTTACTCAGTGCCATCACAGCCAATGTTTTGATAAGAAAAATTAACGGAAAGAAGTGGGAATATTTTGAAATAATTTTGTCAATTTTTAATAAAAATTTATTTAGAACTGTCTATTGACGAAAGTTGAAAGAATTGCAATTTAAATAAATTGTAAAAAATGCTCAAATATTGAAACCTCGGCTCGTTTCGTGATTTTTTTTCTGAGATTTGTTTCTATGGAGATAATTTTAATAGTTTCTTGTTTACATTTCATTACAAAGGGTATTATGGAAAGCCTTCAAGTTTTTTTGATAGCTTTTCCTGTAAAGATGGAGGATATCGAACGGAAAAGTGGTAGATTGAAGATGTATATATGATAAAAAAGAATCAACCAAACGTATTTTCCCACTGTTTAATTACAATGCAAACTTGCATCTTCATTTTAAGGATTGTTAAGTGACTCTGCAGAAATCAATTCGAAATTTATAACTCGAGCCGCTTCGCGGTTCTCGATAAACGCCAGAATTTCTCAGTGACTTCAAGCAGAGTCACTTAACCATTACTTAAGCAGCTAACGTAATTAGAAGTCGAATTAAAATAGCTTCAGGCGCGGTTTCGTTTTCATTTCCAAACGTAGAAGTGGTCTATAGGGAGTTCTATTGCCTTCTTTCTAATCCTCTCAGTGGCATCATGACCCATCCCTGGCTAAAGTGTGAGAGAGAATTGCAACCGCTTGTCGAAATAAATTGTAATTTTGCTCAAAGGTTCTTTGAAATTGACTGAAGTCGCAATTTGTTAAACTGTAAACCGCCTTGTCTCCAAATCATCTAGAAAAGGCTAAATTCAATAAAGACCTTTTTGATACCGTAGACGTTAAACGTTTTCAAGTGACACCGCTCACACACTTCTTCCTGCAAGAAAAGTCGATCAGCCAAAGTAGGCTGAATCAAAGGGTGTACTTCAAGTACATGACTCCCCTCCTCAACATATGGGGTTGAAACAACAAATAAGCATATAAAACAAACTACCATAATTATTTCGAATGAAAAATTTGCGAGCAATCGATGTTATTCCTAATTGTTTAATCTCTCACTTCGCTATTTATCGTCTGGATATTATTTCAGGCTTGACTTCTGATTTTCCGTTATCTAATTTGTTCTGATTAAGAGTTTAGAACACTCGCGTGCACATTTTAAAATGCCGAAAGTCTGCAGTACCAGAAGTTAAAATGCCAGAAGTTGCTACTTAGCCAGAAATTGAAGTTGACTTCCGTTAACTTTCGTCATTTTAAAACGTGACCGTTTTGTTTTAAGCATGGTTAAGTGACTCTGCAGAAGTCAATTCGAAATTCTGACTTAATAGCTCGAATCGCTTCGCGGTTCTCGATAAACGCCAAAATAGCTTAGTGACTTCAAGCAGAGTCACCTAACCATTACTTAAGCAGCTAACGAAATTAGAAGTCGAATTAAATTTGCTTCAGGCACGGTTTCGTTTTCATTTTTAAAGTTAGAAGTGGTCTATAGGGAGTTCTATTGCCTTCTTTCTAATCTGCTCAGTGGCATCATGACCCATCCCTGGCTAAGTGTGAGAGAGAATTGCACCCGACTCTCGAAGTAATTTGATCGACCGGAGTGCGTTATATTTAAAGCCGTGCTCGTGTTCTCAACATGCTATAATTGCGGTCCTATTTTTTGGTTTACAGAATTCGAATTGTATTGCGGTTTTGTCTTCTAACTATTCGAAACAGTGGTTATGGTTATCTAATTTTATTAAACCCGTGGAGTTGTTTTAAAACAGGATTTAAAAACAATACCGCACGGGATAATATTTTTCTCGTAGAAAACAGCTGGAGAGACGAGAGGGGGAGTGGATATTTGGTGAAACATCAATTAGGTGAAAGTAATTTTTGAAGCAATTAGGGGAAAATCTCTAAAGCGAAGTTGAATTTAGACGAATAGCAATTAAAACATTTAACGGTACTTCAAAATTACTCTATGTTGTAAAGTTGTTCAATGTCCCTAACGGACTCCTTCCTCTTATTGCAAAACGTGTGTTAAAGTACATTCAACATCTATAATTTTAACGTTTTTCACTTTTTTTCAATATCATCTCAGTCATCAATGTTTTTTTTTCTGGTTTAAGAAAAGTAACGGAAGGAATAGTGAATGTTTAAAATAGCTTTAATTTATCAATAGCTTTAATATAAATAATTTAGAACTACTAATTGAACGCAGGGAAAATTGACGGAATTGCAGTTAAATCAAATTGTGAAAATGCTCAAATTTCCAAAACTCTGGTCAATTTTTGATTGTTTTCGTGAAATGTTTTTTTGTAATGAAAACCATTATTATAGCCACTTGACTACATTATCATGCGGATATTTAGAAACCTCCTTCAATTGTTTTAATTGCCATTCGCCTAATTTCCACAAAACTGTTAGTCCAAAAATTGGCCTATTAGCTGAAGAATTTCTTTCGCCTTATCGCCGAAGGGTCGTGAATTTTTTCATCACGGTAGCGAAAGATACCAAGAAATATAGGTGTGAGAAACTTCTGCGCTAAGCGGGTAAATTTTTTGATAATTCTCTGCTTTTTCGGAGTAGTATTTTTACTTTAACCTTATTTTTTTGGCCAAGGTGGTTTTTCTCAATTATATTAAGTATAGTTTTTGACTATAATGTGTTAGACTCTAAGATGCACTTTTGATCTATTTAAGTCGGTTTTTTGAACAGTTTTGTATTTCTGTATTCATTTTAAATGTATTTTTTTGGTTGACATGGTATCTCTTCCAAATTTAATGGCTTTTTCTTTTTTTATAATTTTTAATTTTTTTCTAAGAGAAAATAGATTAAATTAAGTCAATTTTTTGTCGTTTTTGTATGTATTTACTCAAATGAAGGAAAATTTTTTGTAATTTAATTAGGTTTTGTAAGGTTCGTTAATAGGTCTGGTTTATTGTTTCGTCAACAAAAAAATTTTTGAATTGTTTTTCAGGACTTAACCTGCTGTTTTACAATCCAAAGGATGTGGATTGTATTGTCTCAAAATCCGATCACTCATTTCGGACTTTGTTATGCCAATCACATGTACGTTTTGAGTAATATCTGCCCAATTTGATGTAATTATTGTTTTCTTGTCACTTAGTAGCATTATTGACATATATTATCGCCTTTTGATTGAGGCATAAATGTAAGAATTTAATTGATTCACTTCATAGCTAATGATTTTCCGGCTTGAAACTTGCTTGTTTTTACAAAATATCAATTATTTAAGTTTTGTTCGTATTTGCTTTTCTTTTTGTTCTCGTCACTTAGTGTCATTAGGCGAAACCTCATCTGATTTCTAATTTCTCGTGGATGAATTAAATTCGCTATTCGAGGGTAAAGTAATTATTTTTTGTGACTACAACATTGCTTGTTTTGGAAAATCAGTGGTGAATTTTGGAGTTTTACCGAATTTTCTTCTTTTAGTTGTCTTATCAGTTTCTTTGGGAACTTGTCCTTTTTTGGTTTTCCAATGAGATATAATTCAACTTTTTTAATGGATAATAGCTAATGGTTTTTTGACTTGCGCACTGCTTTCGTTAAATAGTACTTTAGTAATTTTAGTGAGTGTGTTTCAAATATTTGATATTTTTGTTGTCTCGGAATTTAGTCTGAATATCGACCGGTACAGTGGGCTTGGTATTCTATTTAAAGCTGCTGTTTGATATGTTGTAGTTTTATAAAACGGACAGTATTTGTTTTTATAAAAGTTTGAGTTTTACCCGTATTTGTTTTTTGTCTTTTAGTCTCACTGAGGACAGGTCTCATCAGCCTTCTTTTTGAATATATTTCGACTAAACAAATTGTATTCGATTTTTTTGTTTGAGTTTGTAGCTAATGTCTTTATTGACTTTGATATCATTTGAATAACTCTAGAATAATTTTGAATTTGTACTTCAGTTGTAACTTCTGTCTCTCTGTGGAAATAGGAAGATGTTATATGCTTTCTGAAAGCTGAATATTATGATGTCAAGGACTTCAATGTGAATATCTGTTTTAGTTATTCTGTTATCACTATGTTTGAAAAGAGAGTCCACATTTCTCGTTTTAAGTTTCTCGTTTTAGATTTTTTCTCTAAATTTGTTTCTCATTAGTTTTTCTTGGCTTTAACAAAGAACTATGATTTCTTGCCTTGTTATTGGTTTTGATATTTTTGACGCCCTTGTTAAATATGTATTTTTATTACTTTAAAGACTTTGTCCAGCATTTATTTTGAAGTATGCAGTATCATATGCGTAATGATGATTTTTTCCTGGAATAGTTGCTGATGGTTAGGCTCTCAGTTTTTCAATCCTTTGTATTGTAGTTCGAGTCTTGCTTCGCTTTACCTTAGTTCACAGCTGGTTCCATATTTTGCATGAGATCTTCGTGACTTCCTGGGCTATTTTCTTTCATCTCTCACTCTGCTCAGAGTGCAGTTGCTCTGTAAAGCAATCTAAATTGAACAGAGTCAGTGTCGAAAAACGAAATCAGAATAGAAAAGAGATAAAACACGAAAAAATTCAGTTTTGGATGCCTGGTATTTGATTTTTGTTCTATTTAGTTTTAGCTGCCAGGTCTAATGCTTTTTTGTGTTGATACGAATGCCTGTGTCCTTTCTTTACGAAGAAGGAGTGTGCCTAATTAAGGTCGCTCACTCTGGTCAAAATAGGACGCACTTTAAAAAAATTGTAAAAATAATTTCTGCAGTTTTTTCTTTCAATCCCAATCTGGGTTATTGGAATCAATGGAGGCTATTTACGGCAATCTGCCCGATATGTTTACTGCCTTGTTTATGGACGACGCCAGTAGAGCTGAACGGGTGAAGAGTAGAATACCTTAGATGAGATTTAAAGCTGGGTATTTCCCGTTACTTTGGAGGCAATTTTTACGCGGTTGTAACCCCCCGTCCGGGGGGGGGGGGGGTCCAGGGAGAGACCGAGTGGAGCGCAACCCAACCGCACACCATAGATAATCAAGAGACGACAACTAATTATTTCGCACTTTTAATCTACTTCAATTTTTTGCGAAAAATTGCTGCCAATCAGATTATTTGGCCAATCAAATTTAAGCATTCAGCTCTGATTCAAATTTTTCTCATTCTGCCCTGCGCTGGTTTGGTTCTAATTCCTAGCTCCCTTAATTATTTATTCCAACTATGCTCACTTTCTACATTAAATTGATAAATGCCTCGAACGCATATTAATGAATAGTGCTTGACTGCAGGTATAATGGCCTCATTTGTACCAGGCATAATTTGACAGTTTCTTGTAAGAATGAATTTGACATACATTATAGTGCCTATAAATTAAATGTGTTGCGAAATTTAATTTGCGGTCATTGGGAAGCGTGTCAACTATTTGAAACCATTTCTTGCTACACATTAATAGATAATTGTAACAAGCAAAACGATCTGAATATCAAGGCTTCGTTGAGGAAATTTTGAATCAATCCTTCGCTGTAATTATTCGACCCATAAAACATTGTGGTCGACTTCCAGAAGCGGGGAATTTGTATTCGGATAGAATTGTTCAAAGTTTGCTCTAACTAGCATTGTAAATTGACGTTTGCAATCATTTTAAATCATGTTTTTGATACATTTCTCGCAAAATCAGAAAAGGCGTAGATAGAAAAATGTGTTTCCTATCTTAATATTTTCATGATGGAGCTCCTTGTCAAATGTGTTCTCTTAGATTGTAAGATGATACATGGCTGATGTTCTCATTTTTTGCACGTGTTAATGTATTGTTATAATATTATAATAGAAGAAAAAGAAGTTTCGCCCGCTTCAAGATCTGCTGAACTAAATAAAGATATTGGTTTTATACGGGTTATGACTTCTTTAAAAAATTTTCTAGCTTTCCAACAGTTGAGCCTAATTAGGCGCTTGGAGTAGTGATAGAGCATTGTAATTTGAAGTGAGTGCTTGATATTCATTCTGAGTTTTTTCTGAACATTTTTCTGAATTGTGTTATGGTGCTTAGATCCCAAACTGGAAATGCCGAACACTCCTGACTATACGCGCACTTTGATGAACGGAAGTTTCTGGACGAATGTTGAAACGGATTTGCAGCAGGGAGAGTTAGAGAGTAGCTCGGAGCATATTGACCTGCGAGGTTTTGAACTTGAACTGGAAAAGGAAAATCTGAAGAACCAAGCGGCTTCAACGTCTGGAGGGACCGGTAATGTTAAAAACAAAAAGCCGTCGAAAACTTCTGGGTCAACTGATACGTTACCTAACAGTACTGATTTGAGTAAGACTATTGAGAAGCCGAAGAAAACTAAGAAGAAATCGCAGGCTTCGGAAAAACGTAGCGAATCGTCACCATCTATTGAACCCAATTTGCTTCCTAGGGGAAATGTATCGACCAAAGAGAAGCTTCTGAAAAGCGTTCACTGTACTTCGACGCATTGCGAGCGTGCTTTTAAAGTGAAACATCAAAATGTGTCGTCTAAATATCCGAGTAATAATAGCTCACGAGAGCGAAGTGGGTCCTCTACCCGCAAGTCAGGAATTAGCACTCCTTTAACGAGAATTCCCACGGTTGAAAAATTGAAAAACTCGTGCTTGATTCGAAATTTTGACTGCTGTGATGGAAAATTGGAACAAGTGGAAGAAAGTGAACGTAGTGATATTAAAGCTGAAAATGCAAATTTGCAACAATCTGGAGAAAATTGTGAAATTATGAATGAAAATGTGGAAACGAATAGTGACGACAAAGAATCTTCGTCGGGTTTTAGGCCCGAAGATTATTTGGACGAATCTGATGAATTTGGAATGGAAGATATGACTGAATTTATAACTGTAAATAGTAAGCGAAATAATAACAAGGTCAAAACTCAAAACATTAAGACCCAAAACACATTTGATGTGTTCTCGACCGATTTTTCCAGTATTAAGAAGTTCGACCCCTTTCAGAATGATGAATTCACTACCCAAGCTTTTAATTTAGACAAAGCCGGAAAAGGTCGCGGAGCAAAATTTGACAACCGTTTTTACGGTCCAAGTGTAGGTAATAATAATTCAATAATAACTAATGGTCTGATCGAGAATCCTGTTTCGGACGCCTTCTCAGCTCTAAGCTCTACGACCAATTCCTTGACTGTGAGTCAGAAAATGCAAGCGTTGATGTCATCGGAACCAAAGCCAGTCGTGATTCCACCTGAACCGGCTTCTCTAGTTACTGACGGAAAGAAGCTACAAGATGACGAGCAGTCGAAGAGTGAAAGTATCAAAGTTGAGGATAAAAGTGACTCTAAAGCTAGCTCTGATTTTGGAATGGGAAGCAACGTCGAGGTTCCCTTCGGGAATGGTCCATTTGTGGCTAGCAAAATTAAGCCAATTAGTAAACCTGTAGCAACTGTGGATCCATGCAAAGTAGACAATTCAGTTGTGACTACATCTGCTAAAAGTGTTGATAATTGGAACCCAATTGGAACGAGATTTTCGGCTGTGGCAACCACTGAAATAGGGGGCGATAAATTGTCTTTAGAAACGCCGTTGTTTCAAGGTTATTCTCCTTTTAACGGCGCTGATCGTTTACAGGCAGTGCAAGATTCAATGGCTCAATACAGGAAAAGTACTGGTTCGACACCGAGGCCGAACGACTTTGAAAACAGCTCAAAAGAACCAATCCCAGTCGGGGACTTAGGCTTTTCTGCGTTCCAAAATGGCAATGTCTACTCTGGAATGTTTTCAAATCCGACATCAAAGGAAAATAGTTCTTTGAATGGGCGTTTAGGCATCAGACCCCCGGGTTTTGATTTCGGCAGCGACTTGCTCAAGTACGGATCGTCTGGAAATGGTGGAAATTTTAATTCTGGTAAGAACGAGCTTTCTCCAGACTTAGATTTGAAGTCAAATTTGAATCCGACGGCGTCTGTTTTCAACCCTACAGTGGCAACTGCGGGTACTAAAGAATTTTTTCCGTCTGCTAATCCACCGGGTCCATTGTTTCAACGGAGTAATAGCACCCCTGATACTCCATTTTTGACAAAAACGGGCGCGTCTAATTTTCCATCGGCCCTCCCGCCTGTCAATTCGATTCCAAGTCGGGCTAAAGAGGAATCAACGTCTAAATTTTTCCCGTCTTCGAAATCTTCAACTTTATCGAAAGTGGAGTTTTTGAAATTGTACAAGCAACAAATGCATTTTCAGCTGAGATTAGTCAACTCTGAAATAGATGGCACGAAATCGAAGGCCGTTTTACTGGAGAAGTTGAAGACTCACACTACCCATATTGATGATTTAGAGATCAGCAGTCTTTTGGTGGAGCTGCAAGGACGTATTAAAGAGCTAAGGGAGTTGACGGATAATATTTACTGTCTATACAAGCACAACATTCGTTTGCTCACCTCTTTTGACGTTTTGAATGAACAACTATTTCCTATTGTGGACATCAGCGAAGCTGTGACTGCTCTTAGTCCGAAGTTAGAACGACTTTTTTCAACTATTTCTTTTTCTTAGCAGCTCGAACTTAACAAAGTAGCGACAAGAAAATATCTCAAGAAAGTTTCTCTTTTATCTCAACAACTACTAAAGTTTGAAGGGATGTTTTCGTATTAATAAGAACAGCTAATGCTTGTTTATATTGTTGTTTTGTGGTTGCTTTGCTGCAATTGCAACAACTGAGACAAATAACAAACATTGAAAATTTGTTTTCCGTTTTTTTTTGACTCGCAATAATGTAGAAAGAAATCATTTCGCTTCTCAACTGTTTTTTCTAGCCAAGAGTTGCAAGCTAGGATGAGCTGTACTTCTCAATTCATTTGATGAAAATTACTAGAAGTCTATGTAAATCTGGTTTGATAGTGATTATCGCATACAGCACTCGAGGTACCGAAGAACTCATCGTGAGTCCAAACTTGCAATTAAAAACGGGACAAGGAAATTTGATTTGTTTTGCCTTAAAATGAAAAAGAGAAAATTGATTAATCTAGATCGTCATATAGAATACGCAGTTGTTGAGATCCAGTGACGGAACGCTTTATAAAATTGCTATTATACGGTTCCAGCGTTGCCTCCCATCAATCTCACCCCCACCACGGTGTACCCCCGCCCGTTGTGCTCACCTCGCGCCCCTTCATTTAAGCTAAAGTTAGGATCACTAAACTGTAGCTAGCTACTGACGAAGGCAACCGCTCGCCAGTCGTTTGAGAGCACTTCGCCCGACGTTGGTCGGCTATGTTTGATGGTGTTGACGATGCAATCTACAAAACTTCTCGTAAGTGATGTAAGTCATGATTTAGACAAAATGTCGCGCAATTTAGCTATAAACTCCCTGTTAATCAGAGGTCATTGGTGCCGTGTGAAATACGACGAAAAAATAATAGCAATCGACCCACAAGCAGATAACATCTTCTAAGTTGTTAAATGACAATAATTAGGGCTGTTTCCTGTTTTGTAAGGTAATTTCATAGTATTTAAAGAATTTCGACTTTGCAAAGCCATTAACAGTAAATGCCCTAGCAGTTTGAGTTGAAGTGCAGGTACTTGATTTGAGCTCTACTAGTATAAGAAATAGTAGTTCTTCTTTTGAGCAGGCAGGTCTGGCGTCATGATTTTTCTTATGGAAAATTTTAATACGGCGGTTTTTTCATATCTTATTTTTCTTATATTTAAAATTTTAAATAGTACTGCATTCTTTGGTAGAATTTTCAATTTATAATTAATTGCTCTCGAACAAAGTTTGAAGCAATTATTGTAAACGTCCGTTTCTTTTTATGCATTTTTGGCAGTTTTTGCACCTCGCGTTCAAGTGCCTTTTTCATGTTGAACTTGGTTTTGCGTGACCTCAGTTGCTTTCACTCCGAAATAAAGATTGTTGCTAAATTCTAAACGATTGTGAGCGAGTGATTATCAAAGCCGTTTTAGCTTAGTGGTTAAAATTTGAGCCTGCTATCCTGGTGGTTGTGGCTTCGAACTCCTCATGGTTCGGGATTTTTAAACCCCTAAAAATTTCTAGGCCGCGCCCTCTAAATTACATTGCGCCCGCCTGTCGTTTGCGAGCAATCCATCCGACGGTAGTTGTTTTATGTTAATGACTTGATACCATTTACTTCAAATTTGTTTTGAGTTATTTGGCTCACATGTTCCATTTCTTGTTCTTGAATTCACTCAATGCTTCGAAGTAGTGCAGGAGTAAATGTTCGACAATAATTGCTTCAAAATTCATGATTTTGACATAATTCTTTCAAAAATTGTGACTTTGACATAACTGCTTCAAAAATCCTTCCAACTGTTGTTAACGACGAAAAATGGCGCGGAACTCAGTACTCATTTGAAAAGGTCTGTCCCTGCATAATATTTTTGTGTTCCGGATATCAATTTTTTATGTACAAAGTTTAAATGTTCCCCAAAAAATATTGCGATTTTTTTAGAAGTTTAAATGTCACAAAATTTTTGGAAAAATGAAAAGAAAATTTGATGCAAGTACAATAACAAAACTAGTTCTGGTTTATAGGCCAATTTGTGCTAAGACTATTAGATGACTTCATGATAAATCTATTAGAAAGCATATTCAGCTTTACTCAAGGATAGATGTTAAGTTTTTTTTCCAAGAAAAAAAAATTGCGGGGACAATTTTTGCGACCAAAATCAAATACGGTGTTTGTTTCTTGAGTTTCAATATCTATTTCAGAATCTATCTTCTGTAAAATTATTGGAATGTAACTTGTAGTTTTTTAATGAAAGTTTTCAGCTCGTCTTGCGAGAAAATGACTGCGTGAAAAAATTTATAGAAAAAAACTGACAATTTTTCTCCGAAAAATCGAAGAGATCGCCAGTTGATTTTAGTTACTCGTTTTTTTTAAAAGAAAGAACACTTAAGTATATTGGACAAACGAAAATTGGATGAACGTTTTT
Source organism: Convolutriloba macropyga (assembly GCF_964194025.1). Classification (NCBI taxonomy): domain Eukaryota; kingdom Metazoa; phylum Xenacoelomorpha; order Acoela; family Convolutidae; genus Convolutriloba; species Convolutriloba macropyga. Next base: position 57,641,679 of record NC_134473.1, read on the forward strand.
TATCATGAAATTGGAAAAATTTCTGATTTTTAGACAGTTGTGTAAGACAAGTAGAGGATATTTTTCTCATCGGAAAATGGCTTGCATTTTTCTTGAAGAAAGTCTATGCAGTTTTCTGACAGTTCAGTGACTTTACAATAGAGCAATATTTGCATGAGAATTTTTCCAGGACGAAACTCCACACCAAACAAAGTAATTTTAATCCTAATTTTAACAAAGTAAAGTAAAGAGAGAAGTTGAAACAATAATCGTGTCAGACGTTCTGAAATTTTGAAGATGTACCGTGACAGACGTTCTGAAATTTTATCGAACTTTTTACATATATAAAAGAGATTGTTAAGCAAATCAGTAAAAATAAGTTTTTAAATCGGTGAAATTTTCGTTTGTTTGAATCTCATAACTGAATGCCATTCTCAAAATAGAGTACTTGTTCTTCGTTAGTATTAAGTGTGTCTTCCTCCTGTTGAGTTCTCCATTTAGGGCGGCTGCGAATCAATATAATTTACTAAAAAGTATAGATAAGGACGGAAACTATACGCTAAAAATACTGATTAGGTTAAATCCCATTTGAAACAGAGGTTGAAAACCGATTTAAAACCAAACAGGATTGTTCGGTAAAACTTGATACGGTAAAACTTGTTCAATAAAACTTGATTCGGAAGATGAAATTATTGCACCTCGAACTCACATATACACTAATTTGCGCTCATCGGCAACAGAAGTTGTCAAAGTTTTTGCACAACAGGGTTGGCACGGAATAAAACCAGGCAAGACAATTCTAACTTTGAGAGTCATTGCTGTTCTGCCGTCGTTTAGGCACGGCACATGCAACTAATTAGTGCACCACTTCCTGTTTTTCTTTTAACATACGACAACGTTACCTTTTGCTAGTACAAGACTAGATTTTTGAGGCATTTCATAAATGATAACAAACATGAAAAATTTTCAAAAATTCGGTGACTTTTTTTGAGCATCACTGCTCGGGCTGTTCTATTAAATAAAACGAGCAAATTTGAAATCTGAATGCGTATCGTAGGCTTATCTGCTTAAGAATGATAATAGAAAAATGCTGGCGTCTCGCAGGCTAAAAACACATACAGAATTTGACAGGAAGAAGATCTGTAGTATGTTAGGTGCAGTCAATGCAACTTATAGTTTCAGCGTACTTCAGGACCCTAATTTTGACTGCATGTCGCTGAACAGGCTGAAAACTGCTTATCTCTAACCAATTCCGCTTTCAACGCCTGTTCAGTTCTTCGCCTCCTGGGAACGGCTGAGGGCGTGACAGCAATCAGCCTCCACTCCATTGATAGCGGAATGTATTGTTGTGTACACATAGAAACTGGTACACACAGTTAACACCAATAGAAACTGGGCTATTTGGGAGAGTCGAAGAATCCCCACAAGGAGATGAAATCAGAGTAGTGAAGATAATCACCCCATACGGCTCGTTCGTGCGTCCGATGCCAGTCTGTCGCTGGCTTTTTGCTCCTCGTTTTTTAATTTTTTGAAAAAATTCTGACCTCAGGAGGAGGTTAATGGCTATAATAAGCGCACGACCCAATCGTGAAATCAGACCAATAAATTTAGTATAAAAGAAATTAAAGTTGGATGACATTAACTATAATTCGGCCTACAAATTTCAATTATTTTGAATATTTTTACATGACTTTTACATATTTTTTGATTTTCTCACAGAAGCCGCGTGATATCACCGTATTTTTATTTTACAATACGCCGATATGGATTGTTTTGGGGCGCTGACCTTTTTGAAGATCTATTTGAAGTTTTTGAATTTCTTGGCAATGTGACGTAAAATAAGATCGGTGATTTTAATTGCTGGAGTAATAGAAATAGGAACGAGAAAAAAGTTATAAAGCCTAAATTTTTTCTATCTGCTTTAATAGTGTAGTGAGAAATTGGTGTATGAATTAATTTCCAATTTTTCAATTAGAATTGTTTTCAAGTTCGGAATTTCGTTCTATATTATTCAATGTTCTTGCTCTTGATTGCTTGCGAAAGTTTTAAAATTTCTAATGGTGCTTAGAAGCCTTTTTTAATCTATCAATGGAGGTTAATGACTCACCTTATGACTTCAGATTTACTTCATCTCAAAAAAGCTTTTCTGCATTTCTTGTGTTCCGCGCGTTTTTTCTTTTTTTATTGTTCTCAATTAGTTGCTTTCGTGATAGTCTCAAACAATTCTAGCTTCAGGGATAAGGTTAATGACTGTAATATGCGCACGACCCCATCATGAAATAAGACCGATAAATTTAGTATAAAAGAAATTAAAGTTGGATGACATTAACTATAATTCGGCCTACAAATTTCAATTATTTTGAACTTTTTTACATGACTTTTACATGTTCAATGATTTTCTCAAAGAAGCCGCGTGATATCACCGTATTTCTATTTTACAGTACGCCGATATGGATTGTTTTGGGGCGCTGACTTTTTTAAAGATCTGTTTGAAGTTTTTGAATTTCTTGGCAATGTGACGTAAAATTAGATTGCTGATTTTAGTTGCTGGAGTAATAATAGGAACAAGAAAAAATTATAAATCCCTCAATTGTTCCATCTGCCGTAAAATGTATTGAGAAATTTGTGTATGAATTAGTTTCCGATTTTTCAATTAGAATTGTTTTCAAGTGCGGCATTTCGTTTTATATTATTCAATGTTTTTGCTCTTGATTTCTTGCGAAATCTTTCAAAGTTGATACACGTTTGCTAATGGTGCTTAGAACCATTTTTGAATCTCTCAATGGAAGTTAATGACTCTCCTTATGACTTCAGATATACTTCATCTCAAAAAAGCTTTTGTGCTTTTCTTGTGTTCCACGCGTTTTTTTTTTCTTTTTTTAATATTCTCAATTAGTTGCTTTCGTGACAGTCTCATTGGGTTTCTATTGAGACACAATTGAACCTAATTGTGAAACATATGGCAGAGAAATATTTTTTATTACATCGTTGAAACGTCTTCATAAATTATTAGCGAATTTTTCAATATCGTGTTTGCTCGATTACTGATTTTTAGGTCTTTGATACTGTGTTTCAGTGTTTTTTTATAGTTCTGCCCATATTTGCGGCATCTGTTGCTTCATCTTGCAGGTCATCTGAGCGATAACTTTGTTTTGCTTCTTTTAAATATGAATTTAATGAATTTAATGTATTTAATGAATTTAAAATTTGAAAAACATTTTACTGAATGAAGATGAACAGAGTGCATCGAAACGGTGCCGCAAAACAGCGCTCTAATTCGTCTAGATTGGAGTTTATGTATTTTGTATATCGTTCGTCTAATTTTAACACATCTGTATTCTTAAAGCTTTTTCTTCATACGTCACATAACAAATCTTCAGCTGTTAACTATAAACTACTATTAATTTAAAGTATTCAATTAAAACTGCAACGCGTACTCGATAAATGACTTCAGGGGCAGTGTGTTGATTTCTAAGGGCGAGGTTATCTTGTTTTTATCTTTTAATCATCTTAGATTGCATGAGGTACCTGGTTTGGCATATTGATTAATGAAATGATTTCAATTAACTTTGATTTGTAAATTTATTCGAGTAATACTTAACAATCTTTGATGTTTCTTATTTGAAAAACTCGAAAGCATCGAAAATATTACTGTCATATTCAAATTGTAAGTGTTCATCTTGCATCATTTTAATACGGTTATTTCTGACTAATTTTTTATTTTATTTTCATAAAAAATGGAGCGCTATCAATTTTGATTACGTAAATAGCACAATTTCTCATCAAACTCTTTTCTGAAAAACTTTGCTGCAGTTCAGAAGAAGCGTATCATCTAAACTTACATTCCAAGAATTACGTGCCACGTAGATAAGGGGGGGCATTAAATTTAAAGAAATCTGATAACATGTATCACAGTTATTTATGTCAAGATGTTGTAATTTTGTGGTTATGTTGTTTTGAGCTGATAGACAGTGAAGAAGACACAAAATTTCAATTTCGAAAATAAGTTTTCAAAAACCAAACTTAAAGCAGTTTTAAAATGTGGTGATAAAATAGGTTGTTAGAGAGGTGACGATTGCTGAAAAAAAATGCGTTTAAAAACCTGCGTAAGAAAAACGATTTTAGCTCAAAGCAATAAATTCTATCAACTGCCCTTTTTTAGCTTAGCAAATCATGAAAGTTTGCACTAATTAAAGGGGTGGGGGAGCAAATTGTTTTAAGAAAGCTGGTGGGATTTAATTCGTTTCAACTCCATTTTCTGTTCTTTTACTCCGCAGACCCAACTGGGTTTTAAGCTTCAACTTACAAAACGACAGAAGTATTCTAGTAGGGAGGGCCCTTATTGACTAAAACTGCAAATTCAAACTTTCTGCTTGAAGTCGGCGAAAATTCTTTTCGTTGTTCCGTTGTTCGAGTAAAAGTCTTCTAAAGGGCGTTTTGGGTCAAGCACGTTCCTTTCATTGGTCAATATATGGAATTTCTAGCTAAAGACAATTTCCTGGTCCAGAATGATCTTTTCACGGATTGAGCAAAAGTGTTTTGTTAAACATGCGCTGCTGCCAGCTTGGAAACTTTTGTTTATTAATAGCCGCACAGCGATGGCTGAGGCTATTATTGGCCTTCTCTTGGTTTTTTTTTATTTCGTCGTCATGATTTTTGTTACGACCATATGACGTCACAGCCATTTTTTGTTCATTCGTTCATGCAATTTCAATTGAATTGCATGTGTGACGTCATTTTTCGCTCTTAGTGGAGCGAGTTTTTTTGTTCATGCGCGTGATTAAATTTTTGGTCACACTTGACTTACCTCACTCTCAAAAGTGACTTCCTCACTTTGAAATTGACTTTTATTTACTTTAATTCAAAGAGATAAGGTCAAATGGGTGGGTATCACTCTAAATGAAGGTTATTTGAGATCAGCTAATAGAGGCAGCAATAACTTATACAGATTTTTAATCAAAATATAACAGATCAGCCTTCAATGAAAAGATAAATTTTTTTGGTCTGTCTTTTTTACTGTTTTTTTTAGACTGCCGATCTACGAATCTATTGCGGCTATTTTCTGGCAATCTGCCAGCTATGTTTTGTTTTTGCTTCTGTTCATACTGAAGCAGCAATAGAGAAAGACAAAGCATCATTGCACAAAGCAGTTCAACTTAGAAGATAGTTGGAAAAATTCAAAATTGGGAGAGCTTTATAGACAAATTCTTCCTTTAAATTACTAAGCCCGGGCCGAGGAATTTGGCCAAAATAATGTAAGCTCAACGGCAACTAGCGTTGACAAGTCGGAAAATTTACCGCAATTTTCTTACATAATTTTGCGTTGAATGCGTTGAATTTGAAGACGAAAATTCAACGCATTCAACGCAAAATTATGTAAGAAAATTGCGGTGAATTTTCCGACTTGTCAACGCTAGTTACCGCTGATCTTACATATTTAGCGTTGAATTTAGCGTAGATCTTACATATTTAGCGTTGAATTTAGCGTAGATCTTACATAATTAGCGTTGAATTTAGCGTAGATCTTACATATTTTTGCGTTAAATTTAGCGTTGATCTTACAAAAAATCAAAGCGTCCACTTAACCTATTAACCTCCAGTTGCGTATGGGACTCGAACTGCTGACCTATTTGCTTGTCGCATCTTCTACCATTGTGCCACAGTACCTTGGTTTCCTTAAGAGCCAGAGTTCTTATAAAGCGTAGATCTTACATATTTTGCGTTGAATTTAGCGTAGATCTTACATATTTTGCGTTGATTTTGCGTAGTGTTTAACTTCGCATATTCAACGCATTTACGATGTGAGGCAAACTGGGAAAAATTTAAAATTTTTTAAAAGTTCTGAAAAAAATTTGAATTCCTAAAATGGTGTGAAATGGTTTTTGCACCGTAAGAGAGCAATCAAAGGTTATTTTTTGCTGACTTCATTTTTCTCACTTGTGCAGAATAGGGGTCAAAACAGTAAAAAAATTAATTTTCCAAAAAAAACCTTGAAAAATTTAAAATCGTAACATGGCCTGAATTGGATTTTGCATTATAAAAGAGCGCTAAAAATGATTTTTTTCTGAACTCATATTTCTCACCTCTGCAATATAGGGTTCGAAACAGTGAAAAAATTTGAGTTTTTGAAAACAAAACTTGAAAAAGTTCTTAAATCGTAAAATGGTCTGAAAGAGATTTTGCACTATAAAAGAGCACTAAAAAGTGATTTTTTGCTGACTTCAATTTTCTCACCTGTGCAGTATAGGGGGTCGAAACAGTAAAAAATTAATTTTTTGGAAAAAAAAACTTTTTTTCTGACCTCATGTTTCTCACTTTTGCAATATAGGGTTCGAAACTGAAAAAAATTGATTTTTTGAAAAAAAAACTTGAAAAAGTTCTGAAATCGTATAATGGTCTGAAATGGATTTCGCACTATGAAAGAGCACTAAAAAGTGATTTTTGGCTGACTTCACTTTTCTCACCTGTGCAGTGTAGGAGGTCGAAACAGTAAAAAATTCAATATTTTGAAAAAACTTGAAGAATTTGAAATCGTAAAATGGTCTGAATTGGATTTTGCGCTAGAAAAGAGCACTAAAACAGTAAAAAAACTGACTTTTTGAAAAAAAAAGCGTGAGAAACTTTTGAATTCGTAAAGTGGTCTGAAATGGAATGGAAAGATTAGCGTTGAATGCGTTGAATTTATGAAAGATCAACGCTAATTTCAACGCTAATTATGTAAGATCTACGCTAAAATTCAACGCTAAATATGTAAGATCTACGCCAAAATTCAACGCAGAATTATGTAAGATTAGCGTTGAATGCGTTGAATTTATGTAAGATCAACGCTAAAATTCAACGCTAAATATTGAAGATCTACGCCAAAATTCAACGCAAATTTATGTAAGACTGGCGTTGAATGCGTTGAATTTATGTAAGATCAACGCTAAATTCAACGCTAAATATGTAAGATCTACGCTAAAATTCAACGCTAAATATGTAAGATCTACGCCAAAATTCAACGCAAATTTATGTAAGATTAGCGTTGAATGCGTTGAATTTATGTAAGATCTACGCTCAAGCGTAGATCTTACATAAATTCAACGCCAATCTTACATAATTTTGCGTTTTTTAGTGGGAGATAAAGCAGTTACCTCGGCCCGGGAGATAAAGCAGTTACGGCAGCCGGGTTAATGTTGCAACATTACTTGAATAAATGAAACTGTAGCCTAATTTGTAATTTCCTTCCGGTTTCTCGTTGTTTGGAATTGATGGCTGCTTTTCTCTGATGGAGTTTATGTGACGGGCTTTGGGTAGTTTCGTGCTCGAGCAGATGATTATTTGAAAGGTTTAGCAGAATAATTGTCGTGATTAAACATTTTGACTTTTTAAGGAATTTAAAAAAACCGACTTCCATTTTTTTGCTTTTCTCAGTTTTCCTTGTATGTACCGCTACTATTTTTTAAAAATATCAGATGATAGCCTTTTTTTGATATAGAACACTTTGTGTATTATTGCACAACTTGTGGCGAAAGTCTTTTAGATGTTTGTCCAGATTTCAGTTTTGGCATTTGTGAAGTTATTTTTCCTGTCATTGATTTAAAATGATTAGGAGAATCGATTAAGTAGGTGACTTGTTTTGTTGAGTGGTTGGCTAAAGCCAAAGTTGATGTCTACTTCGAGTATGTCCCGGAGTCTTCTGGCTATGTTTTTGATTTCCGAATTTGTTGCTGAAACGAATAGAGTGGAAGCCAGGAGGTAATCCAGATTTTCAAAATACTGTTTCCTTTACACAGCCATTGCCGTCTTTACACAGCCATTGCCATTTTTCAAAATCATGACCAAATCAAAACCATTAGATATAAAGGGACAACAGTAAATAAGTTTTTCCTATGCTTCTTCAGAAAGCCAATCGGATCTGTCAGCAATGAGATGGCATAAGACTGTGAATTTGCAAAAAAAACTACAGACTAAATTGAAAAAAAATCGGGAAAAACATATGGCGTCAAGACCATAAAAATAATGAGCTAATTGCTGAAAATTTTATAAATGTTCTCTTAAGATTCTCTGCAACGCCAATGAAACCTGTAATTATTGAAGATAAAATTCATGTTGTCGAATATGTGAAAAATACATTAGAATACCAAAAATTCAGAAAGCCACAAAAATCATGGTCAAAAATTATTGTTTTGCCCGTTTTTTGAGTAATACAATAGTAGTTATGAACCATTGGAGCTTTTTAACCATCAGCAGATTTTGCACGGATAACCGCCCAAAAATATGCTTTATTAATAAAAAATAAAAACCAGCTCCGTACTTAATTTTCAAAAAGAGGTTTGTAAACAAAATGTTTCCAAAGTGATTGTTATTTGTCTCATCTATTTGTCCTATTAAATTTTAGTGAAAGCGTGGAATTGAGTTGCGATCTGATCAGATCGTAAAAAACAGCGCCTAATACAATCCAGATCCTCTTGAAAATAGCGATTCGCAATGAGAATAGCATTCACCTCATTATCCCTTCCGGGCCATCAAAAATTTTAATGGTTCCTTACATAAACATAGTTGGGCAGAACCGTTTAAACTGACCAGAAGGGTTTCCAAAAGAAAAAGGTTATGGAGGGGTTACCAGAAGAAAAAAACAGTGCGAGTTCCAATTTAGTTTCCTTGGTGGTTGGGGCTTCAGATGGCCATAGTTATGTTTTATGAGGAAAGTCTAAGCACGTTTAAAGGTAGTGCTCTTGAAAGGTATAGAGATATAGCTAAGAGAACTGATTTGATGCTAGTTTTTGTGAAAAACAGTTTTCGTTACTACACACAATTTTCCATAACAAGTTAAATCAAACTTCAGCAGCCCTTTTTCAATCAGCAACACGACTGAATTAGCATAAATGTAAGCATTTCAACTTGTTTCGGCAAAATTAAGCAGCAATTGGACAAAGCACTTCACAGCTATGAACAAAAACAAGGCAAACTGTCCAATGTTGGCAAAAACAAGAGAAATCGCTGACACTCCGGAAAGCTGAAAATAAAAAAACCGAAATACAAGAATTCTCTACGATGGCCGGGTTTTCTGATTGTACCTGAAAAATTCTAAACTTATCGTTTGGTCAAAATTTGCTGATAAAGAAACAGCAGTACAAAACCTCAGGCGAAAAGACTACAAACCTAGAAAGTCCTTGACTTGATTGGCATTAAAATGAAGTGTAAGAGCGTAATAGAAAAACGCAAAATGGTGCCAAAAAATGTTAGGACATTGAAAATATCGTCACTTAATTTTTAGATTCTTTTGTTATCAGTTTGTTCTACAGTAAATATTCCGACAAAAAAGTTAGAAAAAAGAAACTAGCACATATAAGTTATATTGTGCTTGATTATTAGTCACGCAAAAAATATGCATAAAATGAAAAAGACTCTGACAAGTAAAAACTTGAAAATAGCAGAAAGTAGTAAAAAATTTCTTGAACTTTCTCGGCAACGTCTTTCATACCAAAGTTTTAAAAAAAATTTAAACGAAATTCCTACTGCAATTTCAAAAACGTTTCTATTGACCACTTGAATCGAAAAGTCATAAAACGAATTTTGTACATAACGCAAAAACGCCAAGTGTTTCAGTTTCAATAAGCCCATAAACGTTAAGAAATATCAAAAAAGAACAATAAAAACTGCGAAAGATTAACACTTCTATATGTCCAATTTTTAGAGACTTGAGACTTGGACATTTAAGAGAGGAAAGGAGACAAAAAGACGAACTTGTTTGAACTTTACAAGAACAACTATGAGAAAAGAATTTAAACTTGAGGGAAATCTTAATACTCATGACCTTGGAACTCCATCTGTGGCAAAAAACTTTATCCACTATTCCAAACACAACCTTTAAAAAAAACTCTAACCTTTAACATGGTCCCGAATGTTAAAAAATATTGAAAGCGTGACAAAAGACTGCAAATTTCTCTACAGCTTTTTGTTTATTATTTAAAATTCAATGCGAAAACCTCAACGAAGCAACAAGAAAAAACCTGGCTCAAAAAATACCAAACATACACCAATCAAGTTTGACTACCGTCACTTCAAAGCCCAATACTCAAGAACTCACAAAACAGCAAAAATGTGAAGAGCACAGTTTTGGGCTTGTGATACCTGATGGTATATTTATTCATTTTATTTAATCATTGCAGTAAAATTTATTTGATGCCTTAAACTAGTTCAATTACTTTCACCTTCATTAATTTGTTCAATTTGTTTATCTTATCATTTCATTCCGTTGTCTGATAGTTTCCCGCTTCGTGATCAGACATGTCTGATCACGTATTCATGCTGTGCCCAAGTGGCTCCAATCTGTTTATTTCATTCCTCTCAATTTATGCAATTCAATTCAGTTTGTAAAACTACCTCTTGTCCTCTCGCTCCGCAAGTAAGCGAAACAAAAGTTAAAGTAGATTTCGCTCCGCAAATCGATCATAAACATTCCGTCTGCATACTCGCAACGCGAATCACCACAGCAGAATAATAAAGTACGACATGGCGCAGTCAGCAACGAAAAGAACACCTCTTGGAATCGACCCCTTCTGGGACAAACCGACACCGGACCACCACTTCGCTGGGAGAAGTGGAGAGTTCAATACAAATTAGCGCTCTTAGCCAAAGAGAATATCATCTTGGACACGCTACTCGGCCCGAAACCTGAAATGGTGGAGCTACCCTTGGAACCCATCTATGAAGAGACGATTGTGGGTGCATCTGCACAATCAGAAAGAGAACGGAACGCGCGCAACGCGCAACAAAAAATGAATTGGCAAAACAAATGCCAAAGACTCATCGAGATAGGCATAATGTGTGGCGATAAACCGTGGTCGTTGGCGGATCGAAAATCCGTATCTCTCCTCTACTTGAGTATCGGAATAGAGGGACGCCGTATCTTGAATTGTAAGAACCCACACATTATGATAGATACACTATCAACTCTTAACTTCTGGAAAATCGTAGAAGAAGCATTCATTCGCCCGCGTAACATAACATTTGATAGACACGTCTTTCTGATCACAAAACAACTCAGGGGGGAAACTGTCGAACATTTCTACGGCAAACTAAAAGAACTGGCAGAAAACTGCGACTTCGAGAATAAAGAAGAAACTCTGATACGCGATGTGTTCATCACAAATCTGATCGACCCTGAGATTCAAAAAGAGCTACTAAAACAAACTGTGGAACCGCGTCAAGCATTGGATTTGGCAATCAATATGGAACTCGGGATGCGAAATCAACACCAAATTCAACAACATAATAAAATTGTTGTCCCGGCGAACGTAAATGCAGTACAGTTCAATAACAATTCACGAAGGCCGTATTGGCAGAACAACAACAACAATGCTGCAAGACAGAATAATAGATCAACACTCAACTGTTCCAATTGTGGTGGAGTTTGGCTCCCAAACCATCGCGAAAAATGTATCGCAAAAGGAAAGACATGCAATAATTGCGGATTATTAAACCACTTTGCGAAGGTCTGCCGCAAACAACAAAAGATCATCAACTCAAAACCACAAGATCCAAAGAAAAAGATGGTTCGGGTGGTGGAAGATGACCCACACCCAGAGGACTCAGTAAACTTTGTTCAACCGCCAAAACTCTATGAATCTGATTACAGCAGCGGCGAAGAAGACAACACAGTGGCCATGATTGACTCCACAATAGAGAAAGTTGAACCCCTCAATATGCCACTCAAGATTGGAAACACTAATACAACTCTACTCGTGGACTCCGGGAGTGCTTGTAGTATATTGCATCATTCACTCGCGTCGCAAGTAGTTCAGAACAGCCCCCGCGCTTTCTGGATCCACGAATCATCACCAACACAATTACGAAACTTCTCCAACGAGCCAATACAGGTACTGGGAAAAATCCAAGCTCCGATCACAAGCAAAGGATGGGTATGCAACACAGCAATCTTCACTGTTGTTGCTGACGGCCTAAAGTCCTTAATTGGTCGTGATTTGTTTGACCAAATTGGACTTGCAGTAACGCAATCAACACTTCAAAAAGGTAATTCTGTCAATAACATTGCGTCATCGGAATTTAAAGAGCAAATAGCCACAAAATTCCCTGGGTTGGTATCACGCATCGGACGATCAAAAAGTCATGTAGCAAAATCTAAATTTCACAAGAACTTCCAAGCTAGACATCAAAAAGGTAGACGAATCCCTATCAATCTCCAAGACAAAGTTAATACAGAACTTCGGAAATTACTAGCCGAAAAGCATATCATAAAATTGTCGAGTTGCCCAGATAATTATTTCATTTCACCTATTGTGGTAACTGTTAAAAAAGACCAAACGATAAAGCTTGCATTGGATTCAAAAATTTTGAATAAAGCTATCCACAAAAACAAATATCAAATGCCGAATATTGATACGCTCATTGAATCAATCTCTCAACAAATAAGCGCTCCCGCCTCGCAAAACACAACTTATTTTTCAACGATCGATCTGAAATACGCTTACAGTCACTTGAATTTAGATGTTAATACAGCTAATCATTGCAATATTAATATAATTAGTGGTGATAAGACTGGCACATATAGATTTCAAACAGGATTTTACGGACTTACAGACATGCCAGCAGAATTTCAAAAAGCTATGGATTATACTTTAATTGGATTGGAAAATACATATTGCTTTTTGGATGATATCTTAATTGTTAGCAAAGGTTCTCTGAATAGTCACAAAAATTACGTCATGAAGTGCTTACAACGTTTAGATGATGAAAACCTTAGGATAAATTTACCTAAATGTCACTTTGGAAAACTGGAAATTGACTGGCTTGGGTATCATATATCACAAGAGGGTATCTCGCCGCTCGAATCTAAGACTGCGGCAATTTTGGCTCTTGATGCACCGAAAACACTAAAGAAACTCCGTTCATTTCTGGGATCCGTTCATTATATTGGTAAATTTATCCCAAACTTAGCCCAAATAAGCCACCCCCTTCGTCCGCTATTGAGAAAGTCTTCCAAATTCATTTGGACGACCGAACATGAAAATTGTTTTCAAGAAATAAAAACCCGCATGGCGAACGCTACGGCTAATAGTCACTACAACCCGCAACTCGAAACACGCGTGAAATGCGACGCCTCTCGGTCAGGTCTTGGTGCGGCACTCGAGCAACTAACTGTAGATGGGTGGAAACCGATTGCGTTCGCGTCTAGATTCCTAAACTCATGTGAGGAGCGCTATAGCGTAAATGAACTTGAACTTTTGGGTGTAGTCTGGTCCACAGAATATTTTAAAAATTATTTGTACGGAAAACAATTTAAAGTAATCACTGATCACAGAGCACTTCTCTCAATTATGAAAGAACACCGATCTAATAAATCCTACAACAGTAGATTAACCCGATGGGTAGATCGTCTCCTTCCTTTTCAATTTGATATTGAACACCTTCCGGGGGCAAAAATGGGTTTAGTAGATTATATTTCTCGCAATCCATCTCAAAAAGCTATAAAGGTCTCCACATACGATGAAGAATTTATAGTCGCAAAGTTGAAACTAATCTCGAATTCAATTAACACACTAGAATTAAAAACTAAACACCCCACATCGCGTTTATACCAGTTACTAACAAATCATTCACTTGACCCGCAAAACACACCTAAAATTGAGACACATATCTCCGCACATAAATTTACACCTAAATTTGAGTCTCTTAATAGATCAATAAATTCAATTAGCACACACGCTGCGCAAGTATGCGAACATGTATTTAGCCATTCACTCGCCCCGCGAGATCATACCTCAAATAATAGTTTCCAATTAAACAATTTAAAATATGCACCACTCGCGTCTCAAAATCCACTTAGCACTTCTCTCGCTCTGCAAAACACCAGTAATAACAAACAATTAATCCAAATTAGGAATAAAGTGACATACGCGCAGCACAAGCATCAAATTCCTCAATTACAAATCCCGCCAATCGAATCACATTCCGCAAATAACTCAAAAAGTCACCACCCAGAAATCAAATCAGTGCTTTTTGCCCCTTGTCGATCCAGAATTCAGTCGCATTCTTCTACTCTCAAAAACTCAACTAAAACATCATCCATAATTAAAGATATCAATTTAATAGCTCACAGTATGCCGTCAAAGAAAAGGATAACCCGAGTGCGATTCAATGATACATCCCGCGCAGCGGATCAACCTTCAACCAGTGAAAACGGCACGCGCACCGCGAGTACGCGATCAAATTCAACTTCTACACCCCGCGCAGCAAATCAAAGCCCGCAAAACATTAATAGTCCGCCGACAACAAGCATGGCCAACAACATAACCCCAACATCCCCTACCTATTCTTCAAACGCTAGTACACCGTTAACGCCGAGCCCGCACGTCCCCACGTTTGATTACATAATATCAAAGATCTTCAGTAAATCGCTCATCGCTTCCCTCACTAGTAAAGATGCCGTCCTAAAAGAATTCAGGGATTGTATACTGATAAATAATGAAGCCCGATTAAAAGCCATCAACCCGTATATACATTCGTACTGGAGGGACCTTCACGTGCGCTCGGGGTGCGTCTGCATAGACGAGAAGGTAGCTATCCCCAACGTACTTCGCGAGGCACTTACAGATGACATTCATGCCAGTCATCCAGGTACATGGGGCATGATTTGTATGGCAACACATTGCTGGTGGCCTTACATGCATGGGGAGCTAATAGTCAAGGCCACTGAGTGCAAACCGTGCACCGCAATCGGTAAGAATCTAAAATCCGTAATTCCCGCTAAGCAATTTACCCCTCATGTACCATGTGTTGAACCTAATCAAGAAATTCAAATTGATTTTGGGGGACCAATTTTTGATGAAAAGAACACTGAAGTTTATTTTTTGGCAGCAATTGATCGTTTTTCTAAATATCCAACTGCATACGTATATGAAAAAGCTAATGGACCCAATGTTCTAAAATTTTTGGATATGTACATCGAAACTCACGGAATACCAAGATCTATTCGTTTAGACCAAGCTAAATGCTTAATTGGACATCAAGTAAAGACTTTTTGCAATAAAAACAACATTGAAATTATTGAAGCGCCCGTAAATGATCACCGTGCTATTGGGTTGGTGGAACGATTAATTCAAACAATTAAGAATAGACTTGCATGTATCAAAGAAGAGAAATTAGCTGCACACGCCTTTCATGTAAAGCATGCATTAAAGATAATCATTCACCAACTGCGAATATGTAAACAAAGAACAACAAAGATCTCGCCCTTCGAAGCACATTTTGGGAGAAAACCTAATACCCCGCTAAGCGTGATTGCAACTAAGCCGAATTTAATGAATTTGTCGTATAAGGGTATTATAAACCACTATTTAGACGAAGAAACAGTGATGCCGGAGGAAATATTGCCCGACGACAAATGGATCAGTGGATACAGAAGCGACATAGAAGTTGAAAAGGGCATGACACGCGCCACAACGGATGCAAACGCAAGAGAGAGAGAGAGAGCACGGATGGCGAATCCCGATTTCTGAAAACGAAAGCAATCTGCCCCATTCCCCTAAAAGAACGATCGGTCGAGCTAAACTTGGCTCACAAAATCCACGGCAAAAGACGATCTAAGAAGAAACTTGAAGGCCTCTATGAAGTTCTCGCCCCAGGATCACAAATCTTAAAAGTAAGCCCGACTACATCGACCATCAAGGAGCCGGGCAAACAAACTGTCACCGTCCGCAATAGCGATATTGCCAAATTTGGCACCCATCAGGAGAGACAGACTCCGTTAAAAGTGTATGCCGACAGACGCGGGCCACGTGCTGGGGAGAAGACAGTTGAAGAGCTGATCCACAGCCATATTAAGGAGTTCACCCGAAAGCAAAAGGGTGACAAAAAGATGAAGCATAGGAAGAGAGAGCCGGGCAGCGGAGTATCTTCACAACGATCCAACATTTCTCGCGCAATGCGGGGGCGCGTCCCAAAATTACCAAACTTCGCTGCGATCCGAAACGCTCAACCTCCACTCGAAATCAGCGAACCAACTTCAACCGCGCCCACTGATCCACCCGCAACAGTATCTTCCAAACGATCTTCTGACCGTAATAGACGAAGCCCGTCATATTACGGTTTTGAAACATCACCACAAGGATCAGACATTCTACCACCACCTAAACGACCCCGACGAGCGGGTGATGTCGAGAATTTTGCACCCCCTGTCACCGTTATCGAATCGGTGCAACAAATTTTGGAGACACAACCCGAAGAGCGAAACGTGTCACCGCAAATTGGTTCTGTCTCGCCTCCCGCGGTACGAAATGTACCTCTACTAGAAACGGACACCCCGACATTGGCTCGATCTATGACTGCTCTTGATGCGGAAGAACAAGATCAGGAAAATGACGATTGGACCATGTAAAACTCAAAAAACTGAAAAGACATTTTATATTGTATTAATCACCGTATTTTTAGTTATGATAACCAGCAAATATATTGATATTATCTATTTAACCGGGGACCTTGTATTAATTTGTAAAAATTGTTATTATTAAGTATATTTGAAAAATTGTATATTACAATTTTTCTTCTTGCTGCGAAGGGTATGTGATACCTGATGGTATATTTATTCATTTTATTTAATCATTGCAGTAAAATTTATTTGATGCCTTAAACTAGTTCAATTACTTTCACCTTCATTAATTTGTTCAATTTGTTTATCTTATCATTTCATTCCGTTGTCTGATAGTTTCCCGCTTCGTGATCAGACATGTCTGATCACGTATTCATGCTGTGCCCAAGTGGCTCCAATCTGTTTATTTCATTCCTCTCAATTTATGCAATTCAATTCAGTTTGTAAAACTACCTCTTGTCCTCTCGCTCCGCAAGTAAGCGAAACAAAAGTTAAAGTAGATTTCGCTCCGCAAATCGATCATAAACATTCCGTCTGCATACTCGCAACGCGAATCACCACAGCAGAATAAAAAAGTACGACAGGGCTCAAAGGCATCAGACATCGTCCCCTTCACAATGAATCAAGTCCATCTCAGCTTTTTCAGTTTAGTTAGCAAATTGGAGACCACTAAAACTTAAATAAGAATTTCATGAAAATTAAATTTTCACTCGGCTTTACCTGGTTAAACACCGTTCTGACAGGTGTCAACAAAAATATGAGAGATCACACCTTTCAAGAACACGATGAAAGACGACTCCTCGATTACAATGCAAAAAATGAATAAAACTGACTGTCAATTACATTAGAGGAAAAACTATTGATTATTAATAAAGCATTTTACCCGATATACAGGAAAATGAACGAAACACAAATAGAATTTTAAGTATAAAAATTTCTTGCTTCCTGTTCTTTCAGAAAATTATTAAGACGCGTATTCTGAATTTAGAAAAATCTACATTCAGAGTACGCGTCTTCTAAATGCTTATTTTTTTTCGAGAAATCAAGAGAGTCAAAGTAATCAGATTACAAAGACGAAAAGTTATCAAATTGAAGGTAACCGTGAACACTATTATCGGACAATGGCATCGGAGTCGCTAGAAAACAAACAAATATATTGAATCGGTCACAATATCACAATATCTGTTGACGGAAAGCACATTTAACTAATGAGAGCTCCCATTGTTGATACTAAGTGAATCAGAGCAACAATAAAAACTCGTTAATAGTTTGTGAATTCAAATAATATTTGGGTAATCCAGACTGTTATTTCCAAACTATTCAATAAACCATTACATATGTGCCTAATTTTGATCTGAATGCCCAGTAAAAAAAAAACTACAAAACTCAGAAACTCTTTAATATTGTATTAAGGTAAGCAGTGTCAGTGAGAAGTAGCATTGAATAGCAACTCAAAAACACCAATAAAATCAACTTTTTGACCCTCGAGAGTTGGGAAGTCTTTCTACTTGTGCCACTAAATAAGAAAACCTGAAAGAGCCATGAAAATACAGTCAAAACGCAAAAACTCGTTCAAATTTTTGAAAACAAATTGATTCAAGGTCACAAGTGTAGGTAGCTGCCGAAAAACCCTTGAATGAAAACGTTTATGCCTTGGAAAGCCGGTGAGGTCTGTCATTTTTAGGCATTGGCAAAAAGACATAGAAAAAACAAATAAAGCGCAAAATAAAGACATTTTAGGGGAATAATTGGTGTCGGTTAGTGTCAAACACAAAAACAAAATTTTGAATGCTTTTTAAAAAAAAACAAAATTATTCTCAAAAACCTAAACAGATTCACCTCTGCCTCATTAGAAAGCCAACTTGACGAGTAATTGTTGAGCTTGCGCAAGATAACATCAAACGAACACTAATTACGAGCAAACTAAAAATTCACTTTCTAAGTAGTTTCATAGTCACTGAAACCAATATATGCGATGTGAATCCACTAACTAGTTTTTATAACAAATTCCAAAACCAATAAAATCTGCCAATATTGACGTCTTTAATTAGCAGGAACTCAAAGGACAACGAACACGACCAAAACTGATGCAACCACTAATTTTTCATAGTAAAAAGTAGTGTTATAAAAATAAAACCAATGGCTATCAAATGAGGACAATAATTGTTTTTCTTTATGCACCATTAGTAAGCAAATCTTTTTTTTCTTAAAATTGAATATTAGGACAAGAAGAAGAATATCAAATGAGGGCAAAAATTTAATCTTTGAATAATTGGTGTTGAAATACTTTTGTTTTACCTCATTAGAAAGCACATAGGACTTGTTGCTAATGGAGTTAAATGACAAGGCATCAAAATATAAACAAACATGTGCGAAACTTAAAAATTTGCGGAAATTTTTTGAAAACAGAGAGCAAAGAGTGAAAAATTGTTAGCCGCCCTTTGACGCCTGAAGTCGGTGTTGAAATTTCGCACGTGCTATTTTTTTTAATGGTAACGCGCTATATAACAACATATAATTTGCAACTGAGGGCGTAAGAAACACTGGGCGGGAGCTCATCATAAAGGGTTCTTCGTAAAGAGCATATTGAGATATTCCTTGTACTTTATCATGGCTAATTGTTTATTCATTTATTGCAATACTTTCATTCAATTTTTGCTGAAATAGCCATTTTTCTGTTCAAAAGATGAAAAATTGTCAGTAGAAATTATCATTTAAACACTTTTCGGAAATGCTCAAATTAGAAAATGGACACTAAAGATATTATAATTATATTATTTATCTGCCAAAAATATACGACCAAATGAAATGTAAAAACATTTTTTCATCCGAATCACATCTGAACAATGTATAGTATATTAACATCATCTTAAACGTTTTGAAAAATAGATTAAGAGATCACAACGAAATCAGCATTAATAATAAGTAAATTTCGCGTTTCTTTCGCCTCAATTTAAATTGCGTAGAAATTCTTTGAATATAAATAACATCATTATCAGGTTGGTTCGTCAGAATTTATCACGCATTTGCGGAGGAAGTTCTATGAAAAATTGACCGAAAATCCGGTAAGTTGTTTTTGTTTTGATCAATTAAGTTGTCGCTTTTCAGATGAAGAAAAATTTGATATAGTGGAAGACAAAATTGTGATTATTTTGTCTATCTTCTCTAGAACTTCCCGTTATAAGAAAGTTGAAAAATCGAACTGACGTCAGACAAAAATTGCCATAATTGGTCAGTCATTTCCGTGCAAAGCAACAAATCAGGTCGTCATAAATTGATGAGACGCAAGAAATCATTTTCAGTGGAATTTAAACATATTCGAGAGCGGCCGAGGTGCAAGCTAGACAGGTAACATTTTCCAAGCTCGTTTTCGTGACCTTGAAAACAAAATTTTGTGATTTCTAAATCAGCATTTTTTCTTTAACGTAGAATAAGATAATGAATAGTCAGGCATATGAATGGCTTACAGTGAATTACAGCTCTTAATTAAACAAATAATTCGAAAATTTTTTTGCAAGATTTGTAAAAGACTTTATAACAGATCACAATTCTGAATGTAATATGAAGGATCCATTTCTATCCAGAATGGGTACCAAACTCTTTTTTGTGCATTTTGCCCTCTGGATTTTAGTTACAAAACTATAACTATACATTTTGTATGTCAAGGTTGCATGACAAATAATGTATAGGAAAACCAAGTCAAGTTGTCAGCAATTGCAAAATTATTGTTCCAAACTTACAAATTTATTTGGTGGTTAGGATCTTTATACTGGCCCTTCTTTTTTGTTAACGCAATGTTGGATGAGTGACATCTTTTGCGAAAAGCTACAAAAGTGATGTGTTTAAAGAGCACTTAAAATGGAAAATTACTGAGAACTCAGTAATTTTTCGTCAATGAGTAATAGCTGTTTTGCAAAAAAGAACTTTCAAAATTTTTTTCTGTCGAAAAAAAAATTTTTTTTTGAAAAAAAATCTAAAAATTACCTTCAGTTATATTTTGAGGAGTCAAAGACATAGAAGAATGGCATCCTCAAAAAACTTTTTAAAATTCATAAATTAATTAAGAAAAGTTTCCTTACTAGAGAGAATTTAAGACCCAAAATGTTTTTGAAGTTTATAACGTTTCCAACTTTTTAATTGCTCTCGAATGAGAAGCAATTATTGTAAATGTGTGTGTCTTTTTTATGCAAATGTTTTCAGCTTGACTGTTTTCAGTTTTTCTTCTAGAATATTCTTTGAATTCTCAATTGACCTTTTCACGCACTTCTTCTTGATTATTGAGTGTTTTCAATTGCTCTCACTCCCAAATGAAGTTTTTCTAACAGAAGTTAAACAAAACCGATTGTTGATGACTCGATGACAGGTCCATGATAGCCGAGTGGTTAACACCTTGCCTGGTTTTCAACACCCATAAAGAAAAATTTATCGGGGCTTCAGCCCCTGAATTAAATTGCGCCGCCTATCATTCGAGAGCAATTTTTCCGACGTCAGTCGGATTATGTTTCTGTACGATTTCAGGTCGCATATTATCCAATGACATTTTTATCTTGCTAAAGCCGTTCAATGTTTCTAAACAGTTTCTCGTATCGCCTGTTAGATATTTTGTAAAATTTTTTAACCCATTTTTTAAGACTAAAAAATGACGAAAACATAAGTAGAAGAAAATGAAATGGTTTTAAAAACTTTTTAAGTTTTAAAAAAAATTAAGAAGAGCAAGTATTTGGATGCTCATTGAAAACTCACTCAATCGAAAATACATTCCTTAGTTTGATTGCTTTTCCAACAAAATTTGAAAAAAAAAACTTGTAATGTCTTTTTTTCTAATGATCCGCTCTGAAAGAACTCCACTGAAAAATGTACAAATTCACCATCTTAGCTAAACAGTGACACAAAAACAGTGACATTCGGCAAACACAAACGGTGACATTTGGCTAAACAGTGACATTTAGCAAACAAAAAAAGTTAAATATTGACTCATTCTTTACTATAGTAGATTTTGGTTTGAAGATTTCATTTCATATCTGAGGGTTTCAACATCTTCGACACCACATGTTTGCAAGAACGATACGAATAATGATGGCCTCTTTGGCTCTCCAATGCGGCATAATTAACGGTTCAATAGTTTTAACTCAGATTTTACTTGGTACTACTTGTATTTTTTTTAAAAAAAAAATCTTTTTTTAATAGCGTGTTTGTTGTTTTTTTTTGTTTTTGGTTTTCCTTTTATTTACTTTTACTGTGGAGTACTAAATAAAATAATAAGTAGTTTATTGACATTTATTTGATTGATTCGACTCTGAATAATTCGACTTCGAATAATTTAACTTTGCTTTTATAAAACTTATATTTTAAAAAACTTCGGTGATTTTCTGAGCAAAGACGGTGTTGTTTTGCTCATCTGTCACCTTTGTATTTGGTTACAGCAATGGCAGATCAAACCAAATTCTTAAAGCAACAGTTTGACTCTATTTTGTTGTTTCAATTTGTTGCTAATGATTTGTGTTCTATAACAGCATTTGAAATCGGTGACTTTTTAGTCCCACCCCTGCGTTTTTTTTTTCAAAATTTTTCCAGTTCGCAGTTATCTATTAAATAAATTTATCGTAGATTTCCAATCAGACATGATTGATACTATTTCAATCCTCATCTGTTTTGTCAAAAGTTTATTTAATTTGCGACCATTAGTTTCAAGTGATTTTTTTCGTTCACATGATTGCTTTTTTTGTTGTTTTGTTACTCAGTCTCGATAATGACAGGTTGCAATGACTCTCTCATCTACTGAACATTGGAGTTGTTGAATTTAATGTTTTGTGGACTTGGACACTATTTAATTCGAAGTAGCTCTGTTAACTTCGAATGTTGCCTTTATGTTCTTACTTTGGTTATTTTGTCCGTTAATTGTTTTTAGAAACTTTATTATTTTTTTGCGAAGGCACGAGTTTTACAATGTTTCTAAAAATTATTTGTGTGTCTCAACTGGTGTCTATTTGTGGTTTTTCAACGAATTTTTTAAATTAGATTTTAGCTAAATTGTCAAAGAGAGAGAGAGAGAGAGAGAGAGAGAGAGATTTAGCTTTTTCGTATAAATACAATAAAGCAAAGGATGATCAACGGGGACATCAGGTTCCTCTTTTCAGATCACCCTCTCAAAGTGTTGTCTTTTGACTCTCATTCGATTTGTACAAAGTTTTTATTTCCTGCCCAGAACCCCACATTTCGCAAGCTTAATTAGGTAGGGTATTGTTATTGGATTCAAAGATTTTTCAGATCAGTTTTTCCTTAAAAAATGGGAATTTTTTTCGGATTATATTAGTTTATTCATTTTCATAAAAGTATTGGCATATGCTATATCTGCTATCAAAAGTAGCTCATTTGAAAAATTTCGTACTCAGATGATTAGTTCGTTCAGTTTTTTTTTGGATTGTTAATCTGGAATTTCCGTGATTTGTTTTTGCCTTTGATGGGTTGAAACAATATTTGCGAAATCACATTATCAGTATCACTCGGGTAGCTTTAGAAGCGTGCGAAACAATTGAAGGCTTGTTTTTCTTTGTATATTTCTTTTTTGATAGGGCTAACTAGCAAATCGGTTGGTCCACGTTTATCCAATAATATACATATCATTATCTGAAGAGAAATCCTGTTCTTGAATTGAGCAAAATTGTTTGAAAAATTTTAATAATAATAATAATAATAATAATAATAATAATAATAATAATAATAATAATAATAATAATAATAATAATAATAATAATAATAATAATAATAATAATAATAATAATAATAATAATAATAATAATAGTAGTAATAAATTGCAACAAAGAAATTTGATATTTCTAATACACATACTTTGAGCAGAAATGCACATCATGGGGCCTTTTCTTAAATTTTACTCTTTCAAAATGGAAAGAAATCACAAAAAACGCAAAAATGAAATATGAATTAGCAGATTGCAGAACAGTTTATTCACAGATTTCTGCACCTTTTGCAGTAGTTGGTCTTCATGAAACACAAAATTTGATAACAATCAATTCCAATTTTTATAATTGATAATGACATACATCCTCAAAATACATCTTCAAAACTTTTGAAAGGCGAATGAAAGCATTGCCCCACTTTTCTCTCCCATTTCTTGAACTAGTTCCATTTGCATGTTGGAAAGTTATTTGTTGATAGGAAAATGAAACTTCTTGAAATTTTGATGGTCCTAATGTTTTTCAATATTATTTTACTTTAACACTTTTGTTGCGAAAAGGGAATCAAAAGTGGAACGGAAGACGATCAATCATACTGAGTAAAATTTTAAACTGCCCGTGGGCAATTTACTATTCAAAAATTTTAAATTAAAATTTTGGGTAACGTTATTCTAACCGTTTATTTCTTGCTTCTTTTTTCCATCATTTCATCGACCAAAAATGTGAAGGTCAAGTAAATCTCATACTTGCGGCAATTATAATTTTACAATTGCCATACTTGCTCCAATTATGAATTTTTAATTGTCATACTTGCGAGACAATTATGATTTTTTATTTCACAGACTGGCGTCAAAAATAGCCAAAAGGTCAAAAATAGCCGGAAAAACGTCAAAAAAGCCTGAAAAAGATGTCAAAAATAGCCAAAAATACAGAGTTTGACTTGCTAGGCTAATTGGATTTGCTTTTAAATGTTGAAGTTGCTACACTATTCGACGACTCTCTCTAACCCCGAATATCTATTTGATCAAGGGTACATAGCCACAACATTCTAAATTGACGCAATGAGGTTGAAAATGAGGAGCGATAACAAATCAATTATTGGTAATCGATTTCTAGCACAAAAAACCAGAAAAATAATATTAAAAAAATGAGATGAAAATTTTACATCGCGCTAAAAATTAGCTTTTGAAATGTCATATATTTCCCAGCAACAGAGGCGAATGAAGAAGTAGTTTAAGGAAAAGAAATGATTAACTTTGTTAATAATACTTGTAGATACTCAATTGAACTAAATTGAGTTTATGTTTTTTTGCATGCAACAATAGCAGCTTAGAGAACAAAGTGTAATTTTAGTGAAAACAAAGCCATCTGTGCGGGATCTGTATTTGTTCCGACTCATCCTGGTGGGGGAAGACCTACATGCTCAACTGTTTTTTTTTGTTCAATCAATCTTGGCAGATCGATATATTCATCGTAGAGAGTTGTGAACTGTATAATTAGCAAGCCAATCCAACGTAGAATATAGATTTCAAAAACGATTTCTACGGAGCTATCAAGGCTTACAGTTTTGTGAACATTTAACAGATTTCAGGTGTTTTCGTTAAAAATTTCTGTTTTTTTGCTCAAATGTGTTAACGAAGTTTAGCTGTATTGCAGTGTTCTCAATTTTTTAAGATCCAAAGTATTTGGGTTGCATTGAGATAATCTTTTTACGGGCTATTCACAATCTTTTCGGGTTTTTCACGTTAAAGAGCAGGCAAGTTATTTGGTTCAAAACGAAACAAATACTTTCTGAGTTTATCACTTTTTATTTGTATCAAACATTATCAAACTTTTCAGTTTTATTAGCTTTGTTGTTTTTTATTACGAGAATTCACGAGTTTGCTCTCGAAAAATCATTCAATTTTCTGCTAGTGTTTTCAGTGACTTATATGCTGTTCATTTTGATAAAAACTTAGTGAAGTGTTGAATTTTGCTAGTATTTGTTGAAGTTAGTGTTGTCTGATCCCTCAACCTCTTTAATGACAGATTTCATCCTTAGCTAAAGACACATACGGGAATCTAATTGGTCGCTGCAGTTTATAGCAGTGTATCATATGATTTTGACACAATTTTCAAAAAGAGGAAAGATGATTTTCTGGTCATTTATGTTCTGTTTTTCTTCTGCTCTTTTTGCTCAATCTCAATGGCAACAAAGTTTTTAGGTTTTTTTGTACAGGATAGTTTTGGTCTGTTTGTTGGCTCCTACTTTTAACTATTAAATTTTTGACCGTTTGTTTTCACAATGTTAAAGGGATTTTGTGCATTGTGTCTCTTTTTTAGCCCTATCGTCCCTTTTCAGCCAAAAGAATTGCCGATATCTACTCTGGTGATATATACTCTGGTTAGGAAAGATCTAATGCAGTTACGAGGTTCGCTGAAATTAACGTCGCTAGCTCTCAAAGATATTCTGCTACCACATTAATCAAGTTTGCTTTCGTTTTGTTTTGTCATTGCCTATCACAAGGTTGTTGTATTGTGTACCCATTCTAAAGATGCATAGAGTCATTTTTTCCAAAAATTGTTGTTTTTCTTTAGGGATTCTTAAAACACTTAATCTTCAAAAAAAACTGTTTTTAACTTTTTTTGTCTATTTATGCGCCTATAGGGTCAGGGGCTTCGTTGACTTAGTTTGATATTGCACTAAAAATATTGATTCTTGGGTCATAATATAGTTCAACAAATTCTGTAGAAATATTAGTTGTCGGGCCATTAGTTATTTCTGTTCTTTGGTTTGTAATTCTAGACTTTTCATGCTTTGGTTTTTGTCTTCAAGATGTATATGAGAAGAATCTGGAATAAAAAAATTTCTGGTTCTTTTCCATTATAACTCTATCATTATCCAAAGTTTAGCAAACATTTTTGGTTTATCGACTTTTTCGTCAAATTACATTTTAGTTGACACTTTGAACGATTACTTTTTTTAGGTGTCAATCAGCTAAGTAAAGGCTAGTTTTAATTTGACGTGGTTTTTGCCACGGAAAAAAATCGAACTGTTCTTGGCGTTTTTTAGAAAACAAATGTTCGCCCCTTTTTTGTTTCTTTTATGTTAATTACTGGACTGTCCCCGCGGTGGAAAGAATGCAATTTTTTTATTTATTAACCAATTTTAGTTTTGCGAGCAAACGAGGCCCGATGAACATATATACTCCATATTCAGTTAAAAACTCATGCTTTTTTGACTTCAACACTGTGCTTGCTTAAATTTGTTTATGAAATTTTGATTTCTTTATTTTTTGTTATTTTGTAATTATATGATTTCCATTGGCGCCATATGCAGCTACAAGTATGGAGCTGCATTTTTATCAGTTCAACATTGATAGGGACAATTTCTGAAATATGTAATTTAAAATGATCATTACTTTCTAACCAAATTTAAAAAGGTTTGTTGGCAGAAAGTCCGGTATTTTATTAATTAGATATTAGATGAATGAATATTTGGTTTTAAGAGACCAAAGCCTAATCTAATGTTAACTATTCGAAGAGAATAAATCTTAGGTGAGCGTCATCGCTCCACAAAGTGCCCCTTCACATGAAGTTTTTTTCTCTTACTATAGACCTGATTCGACCAGTGTAGTTTGCTTTTGTTAGCGAAATTGATCAATCTGAATCTGAAGTTCTGGTTGAAATAGTTGCAACTCTGTTCCCCAAAAGGATAACAAATGGTTGATTTTACCTGAAATAAAAAACTTAAAATGTCTGACTTTTCATCAAAAAAGAGTTTCTCGTTTCAACAGTAACTTTTACTTACATTTTGCCATGAACTTTCATTTCATTTTCTGTGGTTGCAAAAAAAGTGTCTGGCTCAGCAAAAGATTTTTCAGCTATTTTGAATTGGTCGACTGAATTCTTCGTCATCATTTATGTTCCGACCCACTTTAGTTGGTAGGAACTATACGCTCAAACGGGTTTTATGTTCAGCCAATTTCCAGTGGTATCATTAGAAAGTTGTCATTGATATCATTAGAAAGCTTATCAGTTGTACAATATCATTTTAATAGGATTTTTGAATTTCGCTTTTTACGAAGAGCTTCAGTGGTTTGAAATTTTGTGAATGTTAGGCTCACTTCCGTTGTTTTGTTCACGTTTTGCGTAACTTTTGCAGCCTGCTCGAAAGTTTCATTCTGTTTTGCTTAAAATTAATACAATTACTGACAGTCTCATTCGTTTTAAATTTGAAGATAAAAGAGAGTTGCAGAGTCGTTTGAACCAATTCTTTTAGCTAAATTTTGATGTTTCAGTTTTCGTAAAAAATAGCACCAATTATGCTTCTCTAACATTCTTTCCGGTTGTGCAGATATCAAAAATGCTGGCACGATGTTTACAATGATAAAAGTTTTTACCTCCTCTTCTTATGAAATCGTTCTCGGACTTTCGCTAATTTTAGGCTTTTATCTAATAATTATAGGCTTTTATTAACATCTTCTTTTTTATATTAGGAGTTTTTTTTTGCCAAGTCATTTATTGCACAATCATTTGGAACACTGATCTTTTTTGACAGCACCGTTGTGACAGCAAGACCAGTTTTAGTCTCACCGTCGATTTGTGAATTTTTTAGTTGTGCTTGTAGTCATTGCTAATTTTTAGTGTTTTTTAACCCCAGTAATGACATGTTCAATAGTATGTTGACAAGTTTATGTGTTTTACTTGAAATCACTCGTAAAAACGGCTGTTTCTACGAGTTATTTTAAAAAAAAAATTGCGTTAAAAAATTTTTTTTCTTTTTTTCAGATTTGCTATCTTTGTCACCTTATTGCTCTGTTTCAGCAAACGCAGTGGTCGCGTTTTTTTTTCAAGTGAGAAAAAATAGCATTAATTGCTGTTTTATTATTTGATGAACGGATTTTGGCTCTGGAATTAAGTTTCTTTTTTCAAAATGTTTGCTGATTTCTGAACATTTCCATTATTGAGGTTTTTTTGCTGTCTTGTTCGATTATCACATTACTGAATTGTCACAAATCACACTATTGGCGTCAGGAGAAGCCGCAAATGTATTTTTTTTGCTCAATTGTTTTAGTAAAAAGGTTATTATGATTTTAAAACATTCGGCACCGTTTTATCTAGATAACTGATTATTCGTGATTTGTGGCTGTATTTGTTCTTTTGTATTCCGAAAATATTCTGGATAGTAGTCAGTGGTTTCCTATGGAGGTATAAATGAGCTTAGGTATGTCTTCTTTTTAACTTTGCCTTTCTTTTTGCTGTCTCCTTGTTAGTTATTCTCAATGGAGCCAGGTCCTATATCTTTTCTCGTAGAAAAAAAGTAAATTTGTTATGTTAAGTAAATTAGGTATGATCTGATGCTATTTGTACTCTGTTATGTATCTTTTTTTTAAAAAAAAGTAGATACTGGTTGAGGTTTGGTCGTTGCTGAGGTTTGTTGTTTTTATTTGATTTTGCTCTGTATTGTCTGCTGTTATCCTTAGTAGCAGGTATCGTCGTCCCTCTAATGAGACAATATTTAATGTTTTTTATTGGGGTTTAATGTGACTTTTGAAATGGATACATCAATTGTCTCTAATATTTTTGTTTCGAATTTTTTTCTAGGAATTTTTCTATCTCTTCATCATTTGGTGGACAATTAGGTCAAAAATGTGGTCGAGTGGGCTCAGAGCAATATGTGCAAACGCACATTACCGAGCCTCATGTATATAATAGTAATTATTTTTTATTGGGTTGTTTTCCCCCAAGATGGAACAGATAAAAGACATGAAATTGTAGAAAATTGTTAATGGTGCTTTTATTTTACATTGATTGAAAAAAAAGAATTCATCGTGAGAATCATTTGTTCGCACTTTCCGTCAGTGCGACTTATTGCGTGATTTTTCAGTAATTTTAATTATATCCAAGAAAGCTGCACAAATTGCACCTTCAAATGTTGTCTAATTTTGTTTTTCATTGCGAAAGAACCATAAATCATTTCAATGTTTTTTTTCTATTTTTTCTGATGTATAATTGAAACTTTTGCTGAAGTTTGTTGAAAAGCAAGGTTTGTGTGACAAAAAGTAGTTGAGGTGCACAAATTTAAAAACAGTTTGCTTCTATTTGCTCTGCTTCTGAATGCAAAAGCAGAGATGAAAATGCTTACATGTCCATGTTTTTGGTATATAAGCGCCGAACATAAAAAACCGGTATTTTTTTCCGACTAATGATATCATAAGCAAAGGCAGTCAGATTATTGCCAAAAGAAAGATATTTTTGACAAATCAAAAACTTGACTTGGTTGACATATTAGACTTTTTGGCTGACATGCATAAATGACAGATTCGCAGTTTTTGAAGAGGAATGCGCTTCATTATACTAAAGAGGTAGTGAAAGATGATATCGCTGATTGGTGGCAAGTTCGTCAGCTTTGTTTCTGAGTAATTATACTTATTAATGGCAGATTTTTCGTCAGTCAGATTCTCATTAGATGTTTATGTAGCTCACGAAATTTTCAGAGCTATTTTTTCAGCTCCTTGATCCCAGTTTCACATTTTATTTGAAACTAAGGAATATTTATCCAAATACAACAGGGAACCAATTAAAGGAGTAACTTGATAAGACTTGATGGTTTAAGTGGTCGCTACTTAAAAAGGTTACAAGTCAGCGGTTTGTGCAGCTTTCGTTCAATGCTTGATGAAATTGACTTACGCAATTGAATCCCCCATTTAAAATCCCAAAAGTTGAAAAATCCTTCTCAAAGTTGCCAGTAAAAGTTTACCTGAGCAAAAGAATTGGGAAAAACAAATAGCAATGAACTTATTAGTCCAGATTATCGATTTTACGTCACATGTGTATAAAATCCTTTGCACTCTTTAGGATTATTTTGTAAATCAATCAATTATACTTATAGAATATCATTGTAGCGCAATGGCACGCAGTAGAGCTTTTGATTCATAGATACACTGAAAAAGAACGGTTCATTTTATTCAATTGTTCTTACGAATGACCATTTTCACCCGCTTTGTTTTTATTAACACATGGTTTCAAAAACAAATTCAATTTTAAGAGGTAACAGTGAAATTGATTGAACCTTTCCTAATTTGCATATGTCTAAATTTCGGTTGCTTTTATCTTTTTGCAGTCCTTCACCTATCACTTTCATCCACTTGATTCTACGAGATTTAGGAAAAATTGCAATCAAATAGTAATAGAGCTAAACTGCGCGATCAAGATAACTCAAATTAACATTACCTGTTTTGTTTTCTTTTGGCTGATCTCATTTTATTACTTCCGAAGGTAAATTGAAAGTAGAAAAAAAACAGTTCAGACAAAGTAGGTTTTTATTTATTTTATTTTTAGTTTACGCGAATGGAAGCGATCACTTCACCTTTTTGATTTCGAAATATATTCAAACTGTTGTTATTAACCGATAGCAATGATAACGTCTGCGAGCAGAAGATTGCTTTATTTTCAATTCTAAGTTTTGAAAATTATTAAGTCTTGCCAAGCTGGGAAATTTATACTTCGCCAACTTTGATTGTTATAAGAAAAAAACGTTTATAAACAGGGTTTTGTACTTTTTAGACCACTGCCAGAACCAATCAGCACAACAGATTTGTGACCATGTATCAAAATCACTTCGGCCGTTTCTTTATTTCGCTTCTCATTACCCTCACATTCGAGTCAATTGTCGCCAAAACCGAGCTCTCCGCCCAAGCAATACCTACTCATGATCGAAAGGATTCAAAATTCTCGAGTTATTTACCTCCGAACTTGAAATCTGGGGACCTTGAGGACAGAAACAATCCTGTTAAACTTTTTGGCAATTTGGACCAGCATTTTATGTCAACGTGGAAGGATGACAGTCCGGTTCAACTTATCATGGAACCCCGGTCAAACTATGATGCAGCCCGACGGGTTGAGAAGCGACCCAGAGCATTTCATTGGGGTTAAAAGAGACAATTTTTTAGTATATCTATCTCTATATGCGTGTTAAAAATAGAATCAGTGAAATTCTATATTCTGCATATATGGCTCTGATTTATACACTGCTATGAATGTGTGAACAAAAACGTTTGAATTGCACCTTTTAAAGTGTAAGATAATGCAGGTCTATCGATAACAAACAATGCTAAGAACAATGACTGAAACGTTTTTAATCTGTAAACATCCCGTGTTGAATTTTTTAAACCAAAAGATTTAAGATTAAGGGGGTAATCGGGGGATATTTAGCAAATTCACCTCAGAACTCTTTCTATTTTGCGACGCAATGCGGGTAATGCAAGAGCGTGGATAAGGGGGTAGTTGGGGGATTAAATGGTGCAAGAGTAGGGGCCTGTTGGGGATGAAACGATGCAAGAAGAAGGGGGCAGTGGGGGTAAAAATGCGAAAGTAGAGAAGTAGGGGAAACGAATGATGCAGGAGTAAGGAATATTAGCATGTTAAAGTTTTTTTTAATATCTTAAATATTTGTATAAATAAATATATGTATGTATTTATAAATATAAATATATATATATATATATATATATATATATATTTATTTATTTTTATTTATACAAATATATATATTATATATATATGTATATATATATATATATATATATATATTATATATATATATACAAATATATATATATATATATATATATATATATATATGTAATAGTTTTCTT